>NC_057801.1:619750778-619786196 GCF_018294505.1 Triticum aestivum
CAGAGGCAACATTGATCGACTTCAGTTAGCAGCAGTAGCGAAGGAATCGCTCGATCGCTCGGGTTCAGTAACGCGTAGCCTGCAGTGTAATCGCTCGGGTTCAGTTAGGCGACACCTCGCTCGGGTTCAGTTAGAGCCCAACGCCTCGCACACACGCGCATACGTGTACGAGAGAAACGCGCATCGCTTGGCCCCCGACCACCCACCGTAACCGAGAACTCTCCAAAATTTTCCTCGCCCTCGCTTCTACCACGGTTTTTTCCATCATGGACGGCCCAAAGAATGTCATGCAGCTGCGTCTCCGGCCCGCCCAGGACGAAAAGCCCATTTTCTGTCATGATTTTTTGTCATAGAAGTAGGTGAAGGAAATATGCCCTAGAGGCAATAATAAAGTTATTATTTATTTCCTTATATCATGATAAATGTTTATTATTCATGCTAGAATTGTATTAACCGGAAACATAATACATGTGTGAATACATAGACAAACATAGTGTCACTAGTATGCCTCTACTTGACTAGCTTGTGAATCAAAGATGGTTAAGTTTCCTAGCCATGGACAAAAGAGTTGGCAATTGATTAACGGGATCACATCATTATGAGAATGATGTGATTGACTTGACCCATTGTAACACCCACGATGCGGCTATATCTCCCATGTGTCGAAGACGACTTAGAAGCATAACCGCATTGTGGTTTTGTCGCAAGAAGGGTCATCTTCACACAATCCCATGTAATGAACAAGAATGGGATAAAGAGTTGGCTTACAATCGCCACTTCACACAATGAACATATAATGAATCATACATCATTCAGAGTACACACATAGTCCATCTACGGATGAAGACAAAAGAAAAGAAGATAACCCAACTGCTAGATCCCCAATCGTCCCAACTGGGCTCCACTACTGATCAACATTAATCGATGCATAACAACGACCAAGGTCTTCGTTGAGCTCCCATCTGAGCTCGGTTGCATCACCTGTACTGGTATCATCGGCACCTGCAACTGTTGTTGTAGTAATCTGTGAGCCACGAGGACTCAGCAATCCCATTAACATGGGTATCAAGACTAGAAAAGCTTAAAGGGAAAGGAAGGGATAAAGTGGTGAGGCTGCATCAGCGGCTAAGCATGATATGGTGGCTAACATACGCAAATAAGAGCGAGAAGAGAGCAAAAGGAACGGTCGTGAAGCTATCAATGATCAAGAAGTGATCCTGAACTCCTACTTACGTCAAACATAACCCAGAAACCGTGTTCACTTCCCGGACTCCGCCGAGAAGAGACCGTCACGGCTACACACACGGTTGATGCGTTTTAATTCGGATCTGGTGTCAAGTTATCTACAACCAGACATTAACAAATTCCCAACTGCCTATAACCGCAGGCACGGCTTTCGAAAGATTATACCCTGCAGGGGTGTCCCAACTTAGCCCATGACAAGCTCTCGCGATCAACGAAGGAATAGACCTTCTCCCAGGAAGACCCGATCGGACTCGGAATCCCGGTTTACAAGACATTTCGACAATGGTGAAACAAGACCAGCAAGACCGCCCGATGCGCCGACAATCCCGATAGGAGCTGCACATATCTCGTTCTCAGGGCAACACCGGATGAGACAGGCTACAAGTAAAACCAGACCTCGAGTTGCCCCGAGGGGGCCCCGCAGGCGGCTCGGTTCGGACCAACACTTAGACAAGAACTGGCCCGGGGGGGCTAAAATAAAGATGACCCTCGAGAGAGCAACTCCCAAGGGAAAAGTATAGGTGGTGGTGAGGCAAATGGTAAAACCAAGGTTGGGCCTTGCTGGAGGAGTTTTATTCAAAGCAAACTGTCAAGGGGGTCCCATAAATCACCCGACTACGTAAGGAACACAAAATCCGGGAACATAACACTGGTATGACGGAAACTAGGGCGGCAAGAGTGGAACAAAACACTAGGCAAAAGGCCAAGTCTTCCACCCTTTACCAAGTATATAGATGCATTAATAATATAAGAGATATTGTGATATCCCAACCAAAATCCTGTCCACCATGGAGCAATCTTCAACTTCACCTGCAACTAGCAACGCTATAAAAGGGCTGAGCAAAGCGGTAACATAGCCAAGCAGTGGTTTGCATAGGAAAGGTGTCAAAGGTTAGAGGCTGACATGGCAATTTGGGATGGCTTGATAAACAGGTAATAGGTAGCGCAGCATAGCGATAGAACGAAGCAACTAGCATAGCAATGATAGTAGTGAGATCCAGGGTAGCGGTCATCTTGCCTGAAATCCCGCTAGGAAGAAGAACGAGTCCATGAAGAAGACAGACGAACGTAGTCGAACGAAACCTCACAACTCCGGAACGAAACCGAAGGCAACCCGGAAAGAAGCAAACAAAATGGTAAACACACAGGCATAGTCATGGCATGATGCACAATCAAGTATGATGCATGTCCGGTTTAATGAGGCATGGCATGGCAATATGCACAAACAACACTACAAGTTAAGTGGAGCTCAATATGCAACGAGTTGCATATTGACAGAACACCACATCAATTATTTAGTTCTCTCTCGGTTAGGCTACCCAACAATATTAAATGTTATTAAACATGGCAAGGGGGTGAAGCATAATTGAACTACATATTTACGCATGTTTAAATGAGGCCGGAAAAAACAAACAACAATTCCGGAAAGTCCCCATGTCATTTAGTAGTTTAAAGCAAACACAATTTTAACCATTTTAATTGTTGTTATCATGATGCGGATGACATAATCAAGGTTTATGCAATTTTTATGAAAATGTTGACATGAGCATGATACGAGGCGTTTGGTCACCATGGAGGAACAAAAAGGGTGCCACGGCGGCGAAACAAAAATGGTGCCACGGCAACATATCCGAAAATGATGCCATGGCAACATATCGGTTCCGGTAGCTCATGGAGATACCGGTGCAAAAGAAGTGGGCGTGAGCGTGTCATGCAAGGATGGTGGTGTGATCCCGGCTACCGGGTTCCCATGGGACGGTGGCATGGCAAACGAGTGACAATTCGGACACGGTGCAAACGATGCATCTCATTCAACACATGCATTCGGTCCACGGCGGTCGTTCTCGGCGGTTATACCTTCGAAGCATGCATTTCGGGGCGGATCAAGTTCGATGCGGAGTAGATGGAAGTAGACGTTCTCGGGACGGTCGTCGTGGGAAGTAGTTGTTCACGTGGCGACGGTAGTGGTACATCTCGTAGTGGAAGTAGTTGTACACGGCGGCGGCGGTAGTTGTTCAGGGTCTTGGCGGGTCGTCGTGTAGCCATATATGTTTGTCGTGGTACACGGTTCGTAGTGGAACTTGATGCATCCGAGGTCTTCGGGTTCGTAGTTGTACTTGGCGTTCGGAGTCCGGGTCTTGTCGGTCCAAAACGAAGGAACACCAGGGCCTCGTTTGGCAGCAGCAAGGAGGCGATGGAACAGCAGGCTGAGGAAGATGCGGCGCTGGGCTGGCCTATGGTGGAGGTCAACTCCGACGGGGACGGGCCACCGGAGTCAGTTCCGGCCAGGAAAGGCAAGGGCGGCGGAGGCCATCCGGATCTGGACGAGGTTGGAGGAGGACTGCAGTCCCGCGGTTGAAGACGAACGGCGATGGTGCGGCACCCTAGGAGGCAGCAGGGTGCGGGGACGGTGGAGCACACGGCGCTGGCGACCATGGACGAGCGACGGTGCGGCCGCCGACAACGGCTCCGAAGGCCGTCGTGGTGGAGCGGAGGGAGGCGAGGCGAAGAAGCAGCGCGCGGGGGCTCCGCTCCCTGGTGGTTGGGGCGGAACGAAGGGAGGAGGAGGCGCGGGGCTCTGCAGGGATGTTGATGGCCTCGCGGGCCATGGCGGGCGCGATGGGAGCCGCGCTCGAGAGGAGAAGCAGGGCGCGGCAAGCTGCGGCCGGCCGGCGAGGAGGCGGGGACGAGGGCTGCGCGGAGGTTGGCTTGAGGGGTCTCGAGGAGAGGGAGACATGGGCGAGGTGGATCGGGAGAGATGCGGCGCGAGGGAGGAGACGAGGGAGAGAGATCGAGAGATGGGGATTCGATCGGGGCTGGGGCTGCGGCGCTGCGGGAACGAGGAGGAGGAGGAGATGGATCGAGGGGATGGGGATCGGGCGATGCGGTGTGTGGCGGCGGGCAGGGAACGAGAGGAGAGAGCAGTCGGGCTAGGGTTAGGAAGGGGTTAGGTGGGCTGGACCTCCAGGCAAATGGGTCGGCCTGGTTTGTTGGTTATGCTGGGCTCTCTCTCACTGCTAAAAGAAAAGAAGAACGAAAAAAAACAGAGATGAGAAAGAAAAGAAAAGAGGTTAGAGGTGGAGCTTGAGCAGGAGGGTATTTTTCCCGGACTCATAAAAATGAGCTTGATCCAAGAAAAATAGAAAAGAGGCACGGATGCAAGATTTGAATTCAAACTCATTTGAATTTAATTCAAATGGGTTTGAACTAGGACTTGATAAAAGGAAGGCCCAAAAATGTTCGGATTTTTGATGGAGCTCCGGAAAATGATGAAATAATTACGGGCAAGGTTGGAGAACAAGAATTGAGATAACAATGGCATGGGATATTTTGCAAGTGGGTTATGGGTAATTCCAGATAAATGGAATAATTTATAATATCTCCCTAAATATCGGGAGGGTATGTTATAAAGAGAAATCACCATGTGAATATCCCTCGATTTAAATAGATCAAAAGATCTATGCAATTTATTTAGTTGAGTTTTAAAAATTAAATGGCATGATGGCATGATGACATGATGCAATGCAAATGAAGCTAAGAAGAATGCAACAAAGAAAACAAATCACACGACGAAACTTGGAGTAGCTGGAAGTCTTCTGGAGCGTCGGTCTCGGGGCGTCACAACACTCCACCACTACAAGATGATCTCGTCCCGAGATCTAGGATGGCACCGGAGAGAAAACGGAAGAGGAAGAGAGGAGGTAAAACTAAGTTGCTTCTTCGACCAATGAGTGAAACCAAAGAACCTTGAGAAGTTGAAAAGTTGAAAGAAATAACACCACGCAGTTGAACACAATTGAGAGCACTGCGGTAGAAAATAGAAACAAGGAACACCATGTGAACCTTGGAGGTTGCAAAGCTATGAATGACGAGTACAATGGACAAGAAGGAATTGGAACCACTCTGGTTGAAACGAGATAAACAAGGAACACGGAAGATCAAATTTGGACAACACTCCGGTTGAAAAGAGATGCAAGACTTGATAAGATGAAAAAGAACTTGAAGAGGTGACGCAACACTCCGGTTAAATGGATAAGCAAGAAAATAACATGATCTTGACAAAACGAGATGATGAGTGAAAAGAGCAACATCACAATGCCTCCGGAAGAAATAATAGAAGATAGATCATTGGAATAACAGAATGGAGAAGAAAATGTCAACTTCTGCCACAAAAGAGGTTGGAAAGCATCCTTGCAAAGAAGAATTGAACGGAGTTGTTGGAAAATCAACAACGAAAAGCACAAGCTTGTTATGGGCTTAGGGAAAACATCTCAAAATTATGAGGTGACAACCGGCCACTAATGGAAACAATTGATTGCTTGAGATCGATGAAGAGATGAAGACCGCTTTTTCCGAGAGAATAGGAGAAAACTTGGGTCATTGATAAGCACCACAATACAACATTCCTTACGGAAGGCTTTAGGTGAAATCTCTACCAAGATAACTCCAACGAAGAGATTAATGGATTTAAAATACCTCGTTCTTGACAACATGTGAATCACGAAGCATGAATGCAAATTGTCAAGAGTGATATAACACCATCTCAAAAGATAAGGTAGAAAGAATAGCACTTTGAAATGCACGATAAAGAATGCTTGAACGCCTCAAAACAAGACATGTGTTGAGCACCATGTTTAATTTTGAGTAAAGCTTGGCGGATCTTAACTTCAAGAGAAATCTTGAAGAACAATTGAAGAATGAAAAGAATCCTTGACGAACCACCATGTAGAGCCTCCATGAAGAACTCCGATAATAAAAGAATGATAGAAAGAAAGAGAAGTTGAAAACACAAGGTGAAGCCTTGCGGTGATTTAGATGAAGCTTCGCGACGATATAACCAAGAAAACTTGGAACTCCAGAAAAGGAAAAGATGAAGCACTAGAGTCGAGAATTACTTCATCATGTACAATCTCCGGAAGAAAAGAATTGAATCACCTCGAGGAAATAAGAATAAGATTTATTGTATGCTTATCCTTCATCAAATTAAATTGATGACAAGCAATGGATTTGGCATACTACTTATTCTCGTAGAAAGGATTAAAAGAGATATAGCGCAAGCTTGAGAAGGTCTTCGACGAATCACCGGGAGGATTGGAAAGAACGAATGAAATGATACGGTAACAAAGGAAGAGGAATCTCGAACGAACCACCGTAAGAATTGAAAATGAAAGTAGCAAAGGCACAAATCACCGAGAAGAATTGGAAAACGAAGAAAGATACTTGAGGGGATTTGGATACATGAGAACGAAGAGGCCATGAACTGATTAGAGGATATTTGAACGATGCACCGGTAAGATTTTGAGAACGAGAGCTGAAAGCTGAGAATGAATAATTCTGAGATGATGGGCTCCGGAGAATCAAACTGAAAAGACTCTTGAATTGCTCTGGATGGGTGAAAAGAATTCTCACAATCGAAAACAATTATGAGCGGATGGCATCAAGCTAGAACCATGAATCTTGAAGAGAATGGAGCAAGATTTAAGAGAAATCCTTCTTCGGTCTTCAAATTCGAGAATGACGACAAGAAACACCACCATGAATTGTTGAGATACTCCGGGATGAAAATTAGAAAGGTTGAACCAACGATGAAAAGAATTTGAAAGATCTTGGAGAAGGACATATGACTGATGATAATTCATTCTTACATCAAACTTCGAAATGAATTTGGGAATAGCTCCGGGAAAATTAGAAGAGTCAGATAAGATCCTGGGAAACGGCCTGTGGGTTAGGGCCCACTCGAAAGAAACATCGTTGAAGGATTGCTTGAAATAGAGATTGTACCGGTAGGATTAAATAGCTTGAATAAGAGAAAAGCCTTGAAGTAACTCGAACGGATCTTGAATGAAAAGACAAGCCTTGTGAGATATGTTCCAACACTCCGGATGTGAACTGTGAGAGGTGAATAATTAAGACAGCCTTGGATAAGAAATTCACATGGGAAGATATGTGAAACAAAAGTAAGAGATATGATCAACACCAAAGCTTGAAATTAATCCACCAGAGAAGAATACGAGAATGATGAATGATGAACTTGATGCTCCGTCAGTATCTTCCTGAGAATCACCGGATAAGAACATTGAAAGAAACACATGAAGAGACTACTCACAAATAAAAGGGATACATGATCAAGAAATCTGAGTCCTTGAAGAAAAAGGGTGGGAGGGCCGGAAAACCAAGACAACTTGGGACGGATGAAACAAACACCGTTGAGAAAACTTAGAATTGATCTTGTGGATGTTGAGATGATCTGATCCACTTGAAGAGAAGCGCACCGGTTGGAAAAGAATTAACATTACGACCTCGATGATCAAGAAGGATTAGTATTCACATAGCAATATGAGAACACCATTTAGGAAAAGGTATGGATTCAACATTTGACTTCGAAGCAACTCGAATACCACAAATAAAACAAAACAAAGGATTTGGCTTGCAGAATAAGCCGGAAACAAACATATGATAGAGTTTCATCCGAATTTTTCATGGTGGGGCCCACACGGGCTCGAGTGTATAGCACCATCATGTACAAGGCAGTGCACATGACATACAAAGTGTCCCCGAACCAGCATAGCCAAGGGTTCTTTAAGACACAACGAGACCACTGTAAAAACGACCGTGGAAAGGTGGACCACTAGACGTTGAACCCCAATCTCATATCATGCATCTGTCAAAAAGATATTCTAGGAGCTACTTGAATTCCCACCTATAAAACTCCCGAAACTTTCTGGTTATGCAATCTGGTGTTGGGGATACAGGGGAAGCAATATATATCTCACCCAAAACTAACAATACCTACATCCAAGTTGTATCCATCCGTCAACACATAACCAAGAAACCTTTGGAAATCGTGTACCTCAACCTTCGAAAAGCATCCGTTATACGAGTTATGGCAATACTCCCGAACTCCCGCCCCAGTACTGGGTGGCGTCGAGGTTATCTCACCAACAACTGCATAAAAGAGATTCTCGATGTCGGCAAAACTCAGGTATTCCAGAACCGCAACGATAAAATTATGACGACAACACCTCGGAGCTCAACTCCCCGGGTCAATGCCACATAAAAGACAGGAGGCACCAAGAACAATGTTCTCGTCACAAAACCATCGGAACGATTCCAAGATACCCGCGTGATCCTAAAAAAAATTTAGTGAAATTTGAGGAGAGGAAAGTCAAAACATCTACGTCAGGAGACCTCACCAGAGCGACGAAGGGACTGAGGAGTAAAAAGAATCCTACTCTCCGATATATATAATCCTAAGACTCAGAACATTTTTTTGTTCTAGACTCAACAACGCCAACAAACAATCAAGCAGGGGGCTCCTAAGTCGGGGATGGCTCCGATTACCAACTTGTAACACCCACGATGCGGCTATATCTCCCACGTGTCGAAGCACGACTTAGAGGCATAACCGCATTGTGGTTTTGTCGCAAGAAGGGTCATCTTCACACAATCCCATGTAATGAACAAGAATGGGATAAAGAGTTGGCTTACAATCGCCACTTCACACAATGAATATATCATGAATCATACATCATTCAGAGTACACACATAGTCCATCTACGGACAAAGACAAAAGAAAAGAAGATAACCCAACTGCTAGATCCCCGATCGTCCCAACTGGGCTCCACTACTGATCAACATTAATCGATACATAACAACGACCAAGGTCTTCATTGAGCTCCCATCTGAGCTCGGTTGCATCACCTATACTGGTATCATCGGCACCTGCAACTGTTGTTGTAGTAATCTGTGAGCCACGAGGACTCAGCAATCCCATTACCATGGGTATCAAGACTAGCAAAGCTTAAAGGGAAAGGAAGGGGTAAAGTGGTGAGGCTGCAGCAGCGGCTAAGCATGATATGGTGGCTAACATACGCAAATAAGAGCGAGAAGAGAGCAAAAGGAACGGTCGTGAAGCTAGCAATGATCAAGAAGTGATCCTGAACTCCTACTTACGTCAAACATAACCCAGAAACCGTGTTCACTTCCCGGACTCCGCCGAGAAGAGACCGTCACGGCTACACACGCGGTTGATGCGTTTTAATTCGGATCTGGTGTCAAGTTATCTAGAACCGGACATTAACAAATTCCCATCTGCCTATAACCGCAGGCACGGCTTTCGAAAGATTATACCCTGCAGGGGTGTCCCAACTTAGCCCATGACAAGCTCTCGCGATCAACGAAGGAATAGACCTTCTCCCAGGAAGACCCGATCAGACTCGGAATCCCGGTTTACAAGACATTTCGACAATGGTAAAACAAGACCAGCAAGACCGCCTGATGCACCGACAATCCCGATAGGAGCTGCACATATCTTGTTCTCAGGGCAACACCGGATGAGACGGGCTACGAGTAAAACCACACCTCGAGTTGCCCCGAGGGGGCCCCGCAGGCGGCTCGGTTCGGACCAACACTTAGACAAGCACTAGCCCGGGGGGGCTAAAATAAAGATGACCCTCGAGAGAGCGACTCCCAAGGGAAAAGTATAGGTGGTGGTGAGGCAAATGGTAAAACCAAGGTTGGGCCTTGCTGGAGGAGTTTTATTCAAAGCAAACTGTCAAGGGGGTCCCATAAATCACCCGACCGCGTAAGGAACGCAAAATCCGGGAACATAACACTGGTATGACGGAAACTAGGGCGGCAAGAGTGGAACAAAACACTAGGCAAAAGGCCAAGTCTTCCACCCTTTACCAAGTATATAGATGCATTAATAATATAAGAGATATTGTGATATCCCAACCAAAATCCTATCCACCATGGAGCAATCTTCAACTTCACCTGCAACTAGCAACGCTATAAGAGGGCTGAGAAAAGCGGTAACATAGCCAAGCAGTGCTTTGCATAGGAAAGGTGTCAAAGGTTAGAGGCTGACATGGAAATTTGGGATGGCTTGATAAACAGGTAATAGGTAGCGCAGCATAGCGATAGAACGAAGCAACTAGCATAGCAATGATAGTAGTGAGATCCAGGGTAGCGGTCATCTTGCCTGAAATCCCGCTAGGAAGAAGAACGAGTCCATGAAGAAGACAGATGAACGTAGTCGAACGAAACCTCACAACTCCGTAACAAAACCGAAGGCAACCTGGAAAGAAGCAAACAACATGGTAAACACACAGGCATAGTCATGGCATGATGCACAATCAAGTATGATGCATGTCCGGTTTAATGAGGCATGGCATGGCAATATGCACAAACAACACTACAAGTTAAGTGGAGCTCAATATGCAACGAGTTGCATATTGACGGAACACCACATCAATTATTTAGTTCTCTCTCTTTTAGGCTACCCAACAATATTAAATGTTATTAAACATGGCAAGGGGGTGAAGCATAATTGAACTACATATTTAGGCAAGTTTAAATGAGGCCGGAAACAACAAACAACAATTCCGGAAAGTCCCCATGTCATTTAGTAGTTTAAAGCAAACACAATTTTTACCATTTTAATTGTTGTTATCATGATGCGGATGACATAATCAAGGTTTATGCAATTTTTATGAAAATGTTGACATGAGCATCATACGAGGTGTTTGGTCACCATGGCGGAACAAAAAGGGTGCCACGGCGCGAAACAAAAATGGTGCCACGGCAACATATCCGAAAATGATGCCACGGCAACATATCGGTTCCAGTAGCTCACAGAGATACCGGTGCAAAAGAAGTGGGCGTGAGCGTGTCATGCAAGGATGGTGGGGTGATCCTAGCTACCGGGTTCCCACGGGACGGCGGCATGGCAAACGAGTGACAATTCGGACACGATGCAAATGATGCATCTCATTCAACACATGCATTCGGTCCACGACGGTCGTTCTCGGCGGTTATACCTTCGAAGCGTGCATTTCGGGGCAGATCAAGTTCGATGCGGAGTAGATGGAAGTAGACGTTCTCGGGACGGTCGTCGTGGGAAGTAGTTGTTCACGTGGCGACGGTAGTGGTACATCTCTTAGTGGAAGCAGTTGTACACGGCGACGGCGGTAGTTGTTCAGGGTCTTGGCAGGTCGTCGTGTAGCCGTACATGTTCGTCGTGGTACACGGTTCGTAGTGGAACTTGATGCATTCGAGGTCTTCGGGTTCGTAGTTGTACTTGGCGTTCGGAGTCCGGGTCTTGTCGGTCCAAAATGAAGGAACACCAGGGCCTCGTTTGGCAGCAGCAAGGAGGCGATGGAACAGCAGGCTGAGGAAGATGTGGCGCTGGGCTGGCCTGTGGTGGAGGTCAACTCCGACGGGGCCGGGCCACTGGAGTCAGTTACGGCCAGGAACGGCAAGGGCGGCGGAGGCCATCCGGATTTGGACGAGGTTGGAGGAGGACTGCGGTCCCGCGGTTGAAGACGAACGGCGACGGTGCGGCACCCTAGGAGGCAGCAGGGCGCGGAGACGGTGGAGCACACGGCGCTGGCGACCATGGACGGGCGACGGTGCCGCCGCCGGCAACGGCTCCGAAGGCCGTCGTGGTGGAGCGGAGGGAGGCGAGGCGAAGAAGCAGCACGCGGGGGCTCTACTCCCTGGTGGTTGGGGCGGAACGAAGGGAGGAGGAGGCGCGGGGCTCTGCAGGGATGCTGATGGCCTCGCGGGCCATGGCGGGCGCGATGGGAGGCGCGCTCTAGAGGATAAGCAGGGCGCAGCGAGCTGCGGCCGGCCGGCGAGGAGGCGGGGACGAGGGCTGCGTGGAGGTTGGCTTGAGGGGTCTCGAGGAGAGGGAGACATGGGCGAGGTGGATCGGGAGAGATGCGGCGCGAGGGAGGAGACGAGGGAGAGAGATCGAAAGATGGGGATTCGATCGGGGCTGGGGCTGCGACACTGCGGGAATGAGGAGGAGGAGGAGATGGATCGAGGGGATGGGGATCGGGCGATGCGGTGTGTGGCGGCGGGCAGGGAACGAGAGGAGAGAGCGGTCGGGCTAGGGTTATGAAGGGGTTAGGTGGGCTGGACCTCCAGGCAAATGGGCCGGCCTGGTTTGTTGGTTAGGCTGGGCTCTCTCTCACTTCTAAAAGAAAAGAAGAACGAAAAAAAACAGAGATGAGAAAGAAAAGAAAAGAGGTTAGAGGTGGAGCTTGAGCAGGAGGGTATTTTTCCCGGACTCATAAAAATGAGCTTGATCCAAGAAAAATAGAAAAGAGGCACGGATGCAAGATTTAAATTCAAACTCATTTGAATTTAATTCAAATGGGTTTGAACTAGGACTTGATAAAAGGAAGGCCCAAAAATGTTCGGATTTTTTATGGAGCTCCGGAAAATGATGAAATAATTACGGGCAAGGTTGGAGAACAAGAATTGAGCTAACAATGGCATGGGATATTTTGCAAGTGGGTTATGGGTAATTCCAGATAAATGGAATAATTTATGATATCTCCCTAAATATTGGGAGGGTATGTTATAAAGAGAAATCACCATGTGAATATCCCTCGATTTAAATACATCAAAAGATCTATGCAATTTATTTAGTTGAGTTTTAAAAATTAAATGGCATGATGGCATGATGACATGATGCAATGCAAATGAAGCTAAGAAGAATGCAACAAACAAAACAAATCACACGACGAAACTCGGAGTAGCTGGAAGTCTTCTGGAGCGTCGGTCTCGGGGCGTCACACCCATTCCATTAGCTTAGCACTTGATCGTTTAGTATGTTGCTACTGCTTTCTTCATGACATATACATGTTCCTATAACTATGAGATTATGCAACTCCCGTTTACCGGAGGAACACTTTGTGTGCTACCAAACATCACAACGTAACTGGGTGATTATAAAGGAGCTCTACAGGTGTCTCCAAAGATAGATGTTGAGTTGGCGTATTTTGAGATTAGGTTTTGTCACTCCGATTGTCGTACAGGTATCTCTGGGCCCTCTCGGTAATGCACATCACTATAAGCCTTGCAAGCAATATGGCCAATGAGTTGGTTACGGAATGATGCATTACGTAACGAGTGAAGAGACTTGCCGGTAACGAGATTGAACTAGGTATTGGATACCGATGATCGAATCTCGGGCAAGTAAACATACCGATGTGTCAGGACCCCGACTCAATGCCACATCGATCTAGCATGTAACACCTCATATCACTTTGCGGCCTCACGCACGGTATTCCCACGGGTGTCGCTTTACCTTTGCCCGGGACCGTTTGCGCCTTTTGGCACACGTATATGACAGTGTCGGTAGCATCCATATGATAAGGAGCCCGGGCTGACATGGCTAGTCGTAAACCCAAAGTGGCACTAACTTACAGGGACAGGCATCCATGACCCAGCATCGAACGTGTCGGTCATCAGCGAGTGAATCCAGGCTGTAGCACTGGGCTAGCAGGACTCCGGTGAATCGGGCTGTAGCGGGCTAACAGGACTCCGGTATTCATCGCGTGACATTTCCCCGTAGGGACAGACACAGGAACGAAGAAGGACACATGCCGGCCAGCCTAAGTGTTCCGGAGCAGTAGCAAGCTACCATGGCTCAATGGAAACACTAGGAGACATTTCCCGGTAAGAGAGGCTACTAAGGATAAACAACTAGATAGCCAGATCCCACACATACCAAGCATTTCAATAACATACACACAATATGCTCGATATGTGCAAATACAACATGGCATCACAACATGACTCTACGACTCAAGTATTTATTCAATAGGCTCCGAGGAGCGAGATATTACAAACAGGGGTCTCATGACCCAACATTCAGAGCATACAAATCAAGCACAAGCGGAAGCTACCATGTCTGAGTACAGACATCTATAAATGAAAAAGGCTGAGAAGCCTGACTACCTATCAGATCCTGCCGAGGGCACAAGATCGTAGCTGAGGTAACAAGCTAAATGTCAAAGTCCACGCGGTACTACTAGCGAGACCGAAGTCTCTCTGCAAAAACATAAAATAGGCAAACGTGAGTACAAATGTACCCAGCAAGACTTACATCAGAACTAACTACATATGCATCATTATCAACAAAGGGATGGTGGGGTTTAACTGCAGCAAGCCAGCTTTGACTCAGTGGCTATCCTGAACTACGGCTGCAATGTAACTCTTTTGAGGTGGCGCACACGAGTCCACATATTCACCATATCAATACACCACTATGGATCCGCTCCCGTCTCCCTATGAGAACGCCATCCATAGCACTCACGCTTATCTTGCGTATTTTAGAGTATCCACTTTCACTTGTCTATGAACTGATATAAGCAACCCAGAAGTCCTTTTCCGCGGACACGTCTATTCGAATAGATGATGTTAACCCTGCAGGGGTGTACTTCGTCACACATGCTCTCACCACTTACCGTCGTTTACACGACATGTACTCGGCAACCTTCAAGTGGAAGCCCAACGTGGGTGTCGGCCACGGCCTGCCTAAACACTCAAGTCTCTAGTCCAGGTTTATCGCCTATTCGGGTTCCATCCATGAGGAGATCCGGCCGGAGTTTCGCTCACAGCCCCAAACAATGTGAACAGGGTTCCGTGACACCAAACGGGCACCCGGTTTACCCGGCCATGTGCCTACCGCATCACAGCCCACCCCTACGGTCAGCGCTGTGCACGGCCTCCAGCATACTACAAACACCAGAAACTACTTGCAACTCCTGGACAGAGGACAAGGGTGATCAAGAAGCCGAGAGGGTCCATTGGTTTCGGGCCCAATGCGTGGTAGTAGCTGAATCATGGATCACAAACACAGAACTCAGTTCCTGAGGACGGCTGCAATGAGACAACCCACCATGTACTCCTACATGGCCTCTCACCGCTACCTTTACCAAATCGTATTCACACACTTAGCTCACACACAGTAGGACATGTTCACACACCTCTGATTCATCCCCGATGAATCAGACCTGACTCAACTCTAAGCAGTAGCAGGCATGACAAACAAGCATGAATGAGTAGGCACAACAGGGCTCAAACAACTCCTACTCATGCTAGTGGGTTTCATCTATTTACTGTGGAATGACAGGTCATGCAGAGGATAAAGGGGTTCAGCTACCGCAGCAAGTAACAAATATGTCGTTGTTGTCCTAATGCAGTAAAAGAGAGCAGGAGCGAGAGAGTGGGATTTTATCGGAATGAACAAGGGTGTTTTGCTTGCCTGGCACTTCTGAAGATAACATTGAGTCTTCATCAGTGTCAACGATCACAACGTCGGAACATCGTCTATCGGGAGGGAACAGATACCGGCAACAAGGAAGAAATACAATCAATGCAATGCACAATATGATGCATGCTCATGACATGGCAATATGAATGTGTTTTGAACTAATGCAACTAGCAACAGATTAAATGAAGTTGGTTTGAATACAAGATTCAAATTCAAACTCCATATGTGATTATTCAAATGCCATTTAATTGATTTGTGCTAAACAGCAGCTATAATTTTTTCTAACATGCATGAAATGGTACAGATGGATTCCTTGAATTTTTCTGATAATTTTTCATATATAAATTATTTAATTTGGAGTTACGGTTGAATTTCTATGATTTTTAGAAGTTTATACAATTTTCTGGAATTTCCTTGATTATTTATAAAATAAACTAAATTCCAGAAAAGGAATATTGCATCAGCATGGCGTCATGCTGACCTCAGCAGAGTCAACAGGGCTGGTCCGGGTCAAACTGACCAGTGGGGTCCACTGGTCAGTGACACAGCGCCGGCTGGAGTCACAGACATGTGGGGCCGGTCAAAGGCCACGTCAGCGAGGTCAACGCCGACGCGTGGGGCCACTGTGATTAATTTAAATTAAACAGGAGTTAAGCTGTGATTAATTAGGGGCGTGGGGCCCATGAGTCAGTGGCCTAGGGGGTTGGTTAGTGTGGGGGGGTTAGCCGCTAACGACGGCCACGTCGGATTCGCCGGCGGTTGGACGACGGCGACGACCCAGAGCGGCGGTGGCTCGCCGGAGTTGCGCCAGGGACGACGGATCGACGCGCCAAGGGCACCAGGAGGTGGCCCGTGGCCGTGCGCATCCAGGGGAACCAACAGAAGGGTGCGGGGTGGACGGAGTTCGCCGGAAGCGAGGTTGTGGCGGCGGCCGGAGTTCGGGCGCCGATGAAAACGACGACACGGTGCACGGGAGGATCTACGGTTAGCACCTACGCGTTCTATGAGAGCTCACGAACCCAACGGAGGCACGCACGGGACCAAATGGCCACCGGAGCCTCGTCGGCGATGAGCTCGTGCGGCGGCGTGCTGTCGGGGGAGAGAGGCGCGGCGGCTACGGCATGCTAGAGAGAAAACGGAGAGGGGGAGGATGGTCAGGAGCTCACGTGGAGTGCAGTGGTGGCCTCGGCGTGTTCGGGGAAGCTCGGACGGCGACGGGTCGACGATGGAGATCCGCGGTGGCCGACGATGAAGACGGCGATGGCGACGACGTTGCAAGGCTTCCAGAGGGCCGTGGATTGGTGGGGAGGAAGAGGGGGTCGAGGCAGAGCCTTTGAGCGCATCGGCGAGGCTAGGGGTGCACGGTAGGCGTGGCTACAGCGAGCGGCGGCGACGAGCTCCGCTCGGGAGAGAGCCAGGGAAGGGGAGAGGCCACGGGCGAGGGAGAGAGAGGTCAGGGGGGTGTGTGGCGCTCGGGGGAGGCGTCCAGAGCATCGAGGAAGGAGAGCGGCAAGCAGGAGGTGGCTCGGCGCGTGCCGGCGTGCGGTGGCCACACGCCTCGCGTCCTTCTGGCGCGAGGTGGGAGACGGTGGCGGTTCGGTGGGCTGGGCCGCTGGAATTGGGCCAGGTGGGCTGAGAGGTGAGCGCCAGGTAGGGTTTCTCGCCTCTCTGCTTTTCCTATTTCTATTTTTATTTATTTATTTTGTTCTGTGTTGTTTTAGTTTAGTAAAATACTAAACCATTTTATAAAATCCTGAAAATAGTTATGTGGCTAGAACTAAAATATACCAAACCACATAAAATGTTCCAGTATTATTGGGCATATATTATTTATATATCAAATATATATCCAATGCAAATAGTTATTGAATTAATTCAAAGGCCCAAAATAAATGTTTCAGTCACTCCAAAAATATTGGTTTGCATTTTATTCTTGCCAATATTTTTCAAAGCTGAAAAGGAACATTTCCTTGGAAACATTTGAAGCAATTTTTAATGTTGATCATCATGTTTTTTAAATGACTTTTGAGGCTCTCCAATTCCCCAATTCAAATTTAAAGAAATTTAGACATGATGCATGGATGCAATGCCACTAGTTACAAGCAAGCTCTAGGGTTGTGACACGATGACAAAGGGAACAACGTATGTTGTTATGCGGTTTGACCGATAAAGATCTTCGTAGAATATGTAGGAGCCAATATGAGCATCCAGGTTCCGCTATTGGTTATTGACTGGAAATAGTTCTAGGTCATGTCTACATATTTCTCGAACCCGTAGGGTCCGCACGCTTAAGGTTTCGATGACAGTTATATTATGAGTTTATGAGTTTTGATGTACCAAAGGAGTTCGGAGTCCCGGATGAGATCGGGGACATGACGAGGAGTCTCGAAATGGTAGAGACATAAAGATCGATATATTGGACAACTATATTCGGACTTCGGAAAGGTTTCGACTGATTCGGGTATTTTTCGGAGTACCGGAGAGTTACGGGAATTCGCCGGGGAGTATATGGGCCTTATTGGGCCATACGGGAATAGAGGAGAGAGGCTAAAAGGAAGGAGGCGCGTAGCCCCCCTCTGGTCCGAATTGGACAAGGGGTGCAGCCCCCTTTTCCTTCCTCCTCTCCCCCTCTTTCCTTCTCTCCTACTCCAACAAGGAAGGGGGGTGTCGGTGTCAAAACCGGTGGATCTCGGGTAGGGGGTCCCGAACTGTGCGTCTAGGTGGATGGTAACAGGAGACGAGGGACACGATGTTTTTACCCAGGTTCGGGCCCTCTTGATGGAGGTAAAATCCTACGTCCTGCCTGATTAATATTGATGATGTGGGTTACAAGAGTAGATCTACCACGAGATCAAGGAGGCTAAACCCTAGAAGCTAGCCTATGGTATGATTGTTGTTCGTCCTATGGACTAAGGCCATCCGGTTTATATAGACACCGGAGAGGGCTAGGGTTCCACAGAGTCGGTTACAAAGGTAGGAGATCTACATATCCGTATCGCCAAGCTTGCCTTCCACGCCAAGGAAAGTCCCATCCGGACACGGGACAAAGTCTTCAATCTTGTATCTTCATAGTCTTGGAGTCCGGCGATGATGATAGTTCGGCTATCTGGACACCCCCTAGTCCGGGACTCCCTCAGTAGCCCCCGAACCAGGCTTCAATAACGATGAATCCGGTGCGTATGTTGTCTTCGGTGTTTGCAAGGCGGGTTCTTCTTCATGCTCCATGTGTTTGCCGGATAGTGTCCGGTTGCTTCATAAATGTTGCGCTCCTTGGCTTCCGCGTCCAATAATGGTCTTCTTCCACGCGTTGCACGAATGCGAAAAGCCAGGGTATTTTTATGTTTTACCCCCTAGCTGCGCAAATAAGCTGCCTATAAGAGAGGCGAGGATCCAGATCCAAATCACATCATCCTCCTTCCGCAAGCACTCATCGAGGCGCATCTGCCACCAAACCCATTCCGACATGGACAGTCGACGCGGCTCCTCTTCTCGCGCTCCCAGCCCTAAGCCAGGAGATTGAAGGAGATGCTCAGTCCCGCACAGCGAGTTAGTGACGCTCCAAGCAGAGGGATATCTTCCCCCGGCCTTCATGGTTCCGGTTCGAGCCAGACTGGCCACCTACAAAGGTGGGAAGCAGGCGGAGAGCGCCCCCAATCCCTCCAAAGGAGAGCGGGTGTGCTTCGTCCCCTACTTAATAAGGGGACTCGGATTTCCTATACATCCGTTTCTCCGGGGGCTCCTGGAGTTCTACGGACTCCAACTTCATCACCTTACACCTGCCTCCATTTTGCACATCGCGGGCTTTGTAGCTCTGTGTGAGCTGTTCTTGGGCATTGAGCCCCATTTTGCGCTGTGGAAGAGGCTGTTTTGCCTCGTACCCCGCTCTCACGAGGGGTCGATATATCAAGTGGGCGGAGCCGAAATATGGCGCATCGCCGGGACCGGATACCTGTCTGGGACTCCGAAGAAGACGTCTGAAGATTGGCCTTCGGAGTGGTTTTATATGGAGGACGCTCCGCTACCGGATCCAGTCCGGATCGGCCTTCCGGAGTTCAACAACGATCCCCTGAAGAAATGCCTAAGTTGGCGCCCACGGAGCCCTCGACGAGAAGATGATAGTAGCGTCCATTACTTGATGGGCCGGATATGGCTGCTAGCCCATTCCGGATTAACCATGATCGGAGTCATGGCCACATGCATTATGCGTGGGGTGCAGCCGCTCCAATATAGGGGCCACCCCATGTGGGACTTCAACGGAGACGACGACGCCACCCGCCACGGCCACAAGGGACCTGGCTCGGCCGACGATCTGGTGAAGATCCTGTCCGGCTTGTACAAGGGGGAGAAGAAGGACTTCCTCCGCATGAATCCTCTGAACGGATTTTCCATGAACAACCCTCGTAGCTGGGTAAGTGGTCGCATGCATATCTGAACCGTGCCTTTAAAGGCAATTGTCTTATTGTATGATTTTGACACAGGAACTGCGTCGGGATGTGGAGGGCATAAAAAGCCCAGCTCCACAACCCGAAGACCCAGAAAGGTCCCTTGATCCGGCCTCCGAAGAGGATCCAGACTTAGCGGTGGAACTGATCGACGGGGTGTACCACCAGCTCAGCATAGATAATGCTTTAGTCGCCATTATGGCTGACTACCCTGTTTTGTGTTCGGCTTCCCCGGTGAGTACGACCGAAGTCCGGCGCCGTTACTTCTTTAATACTTAGTTCTAACCACCGTGCACCAATGGTGTTCGACAGGAAGCGCCTTTACGGCAGGAAGTCGAGCCTGCAGCGACCGGCCAACGAGGGTCAGTCCGGCCCAGTAGGCAGAAGAGGAGTGCGACGCGAACTGAAACGTCACCGCAACGGTATGGAGCACCGCTATTTTTTAAGGAAAGGATTCCCAGGAGGTATATTAATGCTCATAACTTTTCCAGAAAGAGCGCTTGCCGGACAGTGTCCGGAGAGGTTGCCAATCAAGCCTCCGCCAGCCATGCTCCAACGCATGGCCCGGAAGGGGAGGCGAATACAAGGCATGAGTCGGACGCTCCTCCGACGGAGGATGCCGACAGGCTGTCCGCCACCCGGTCTGAGGTGGAGAGCGCCATGAATCACAGGCGTCGCCGGACAGTTCTTCGTGACGCGTGTTTCTCCCCGGAGGCGTTAAATGCCTTTGATGCGGGAAACGCGCACCTCCGTGCCGCTCAAGATGGGTTAACCAGAGCCACGGAGCCGTATGTGAAAGACATACATGTAAGTAATTTTAATAGTTATATATGCCGGTAGCCCCCGAGACTTAAAATGGTTAAAATAACTGATTTAAGGATCAATTTTTATGCAGGATCTTGTGGAGAAGAATACCCATCTGTCCCAGGAGCTCCAAGAGTGCAAGGCCCAACTTGAGGCCGCACTGGCCGCCATAGGGGGAGCCACAGAGACCCCCGCTGGTAAGACGTACTTTGAAAAGATAATTAATTAACAAAGTGCAGCGTGAATCTGACAATAATATTGCAGAGGGCACCGGACTAGATCCGGACAAGCAACAGCTACTGCATCAGCTAAAGGCTGGCGAGAGGGTGCTTATTAAGGTGCAGCAGGAGAGAAACAAGCTCCAAGATGCCCACACCCAGCTAGGAGAAGAGCTAAAAGGTGTTCGGGCCCAGCTATCAGGCTCCTTGAAGGAGAATCAGCGACTTCGTCGCTGCATTTATAGTAAGTGCTTGAGCAAATTCCTTTGAAAAGAAGAATTCGGCGAGGAAGTTGTTTGACAAAAATATGTCTTTAGGTGTGCTCATAGGTCACCCTGCGGAAGAAATGCCTGGGTCAACAGGTGACCAACTTCCCGAGCTGGTGCAATTGTTCGAACGTGTTCGGCAGGCGATGAGTGGCGTCGTTCAGGCTTTATGGCCATCCGTCTCCCTACCCGAGGGCCTTGGTGAGCTTGCTGAGAAGCTCCAGGGAGCATGGCGACGCCTCCGTTTGTGGAAGATATCGGCCTGCCGTCAGGGCGCCAGGGAGGCCTGGGCCATGGTGAAGACGCGCTACCCGAAGGCTGACCCAAACCACATGGCCGAGGTCGGACCTGCGGGGCCTGATGGAAAGGAGATCCCTGTGAGCTTGATGTATGGCCAAGTAGAACTGGCCGCGAAATATTCCCAACAGGACTGTAAATTAGACAGCCTGTTAGATGGGATTGAGGAGGAGTACAATCAGTCGGTTTGACGATGTAATTTGAAATGACATGTAAGATGCCTTCTAGCCGGATTGTAGATCGTTTGTCTTTGCGGACCGTTTCGCTTCAACCTCGGGACCCAACAGTCCGGAGTGTGTCCGAATACCCCTATGGTTATAAAAGAACCGGGGCATGCATGGAGACAAGGCGTCGGGGTCATAATTGCTTTATCAGACAAGTGCCCAACTAGTTATGTTATATTGCATGGTTAGTAAGAAACATCTTCCAGGGAGAATAGTTCCGTTAAGGGTTCCTTTCCCTGGGAGGCATGCCCTAAGGTGCAATGCCGGACTACAAAAATAGCAGAAAAAGCATCTGCGGGCTTATAAATAAGTAAGTAATAAATCATCTTTCAAGTCACCGACCGAATATTCTCTTAAGAACACTAACTTTCGGCTTCACCCAGTCTGAGGTACACATCCGGCTGACCCGGCAGTAACAATCGCAGAGGTGCTCCCTTTACCTCCTAGCCAAACAATCGGGAACGTAGGGGTAAGCACAGGAGCCAGGCAACCCAGCTTGGCCAAAACTTAAGTCATATCGATGCATATAATGGTGAATAAAAGGTACATGCGGAAGTATGACACATGTATTGGGCGTGAAGCCCATATTAATAAGCTTCTGGTAAAGAAGCCCCCAGGTATAATGAGTGCTAGGAGCACATCAAGTGTGTGCGAACAAAGCGCAAATCAGCCTATAAAAGGTATTGAAAAAAAAGTGGGAAGAAGGAGGGGGACAAGAGACAGTAAAAAATATAAAAAGGTGGACGGGGGAGTGAGACGAACTCTGAGTCCGGTGTTTAGGCGTAGAATCTTCGGAGACGGGCTGCGTTCCATGGGTTCGCCTCGAGTCGATTGTCAGATGCTTTACGTAGACGGTATGCTTCGCCGGTCAGGACTTGGTCGATGATGAAGGGACCTTCCCACTTGGGCTTAAGTTTGTCCTTTTTCTTGTCTGGCAGGCGTAGAACGAGTTCGCCGACATTGTAAGTTTTGGCCCGTACTTCTCTGCTTTGATATCTTCGAGCATGCTGCTGATAGAATGCGGAACGAGCGTTTCCATGTCCTGCTCCTCCTCTAAGGCGTCCAAACTGTCCTGCCGATCCAACTCGGCTTCTCTTTCTTCGTACATGCGCACACGAGGTGAGTCATGAATTATATCGCAAGGCAGAACTGCCTCTGCGCCATACCCCATGAAAAATGGTGTGAATCCAGTAGTTTGGTTTGGCATGGTCCGCAGCCCCCAGAGTTCGGTTTGCTACTTGGTAGACTTCGGCGAGGCCGCGGATTGTTCATTTTCGCATGTTATTTGATGCGAAAGTCTCGAAGACTGTTAATACCATACCGGTACTGCTAGGCTGTTTGCCTGGGGCTAAAAAGCCTTCGCCACTTTTGGCCACCTGCCGTAGTATCCAACATGCTCGAAGGCTGTGTGTTGGAGTGGCGCCCTCCGTACTGTGGATTTTGTAGGGTCCGTTGAGCCAGCCCTCCAGTACGGTTCCATGCCCTTTAGGGGGTCTTTGCTTTTTGGTTTTTAACCCAGGTGCTTGAGTATGGCGCACCCTTTTACTTCGGACTAGGGTTGTGGTCAAGGCCGAACTGTCCCAAAACCTAGTTACGGTGTTCCTGGCACTCTCTACCGCACAATATTTTTGTACGATAGTCGCTAGGTCGATGAAGCGTGTAACTTCGCGACGACTTATGGCGTTCATGATTCCCTTGTCCGTGCAATTGTTGCAGAAAATTGAAATCGCGCTTTCTTCACAACAGTCCTTTATCCTATTCATAACCAGGAGGAATCTGGCCCAGTAATGATGTACTGTTTCATCGGGCTCTTGCCGTATTCGAGATAGATCGCTTATGTTTGGCTGGGAGGGTGGAATCAAGTTCGGAACCCCGCCCGATCTGAGGCTCAAAGGCCAAGAAGTTTCCGGATTTGGAAGCTTGACTTGCTGGATGCTTTCCAATGAATCTAGTTCGATGCCTGACTCTAAGTTCAGTATTTGATTAGCGTCCGTCCCTTTGTGGGAATCCGGCTTGGGGGATCGGGAATCCGGACATAGTTGGTTTTCAACGTAGAAGAAGGGTTGCCGCATTGTTCCTCTACCACGACAACGTGGTGGGTGGCCTGAGGAGAGTTAATCTCTCTCAGATCGGGTTTAAGCCCAATCTGATCGTAGTCTGTAGCGACTCCCAGGGCGGCGATGCGATCCAAGAGCTCGTTTACAGAGGAGAGCTCAATCGGATCTAACTACTCGGCGAATTCCGGGCTGACGTGAAGATCACTTTTGATGACCTGAGAGGTCATCGTCGAAGCGGTGGCCGAACAGGCGGTCATAAGAAAACCACCTAGCCGGACAGTTTGGCCGGCGGCCAAAGCTCTCTTGACGACGGTGCCGTCTTTAAAGACGGGAGAAGGCATCCTTCCTGAAAGCGACGGCACAGAGGAACTCTCAATGAAAGCACCAATGTCGGTGTCAAAACTGGCGGATCTCGGGTAGGGGGTCCCGAACTGTGCGTCCAGGCGGATGGTAACAGGAGACGAGGGACACGATGTTTTTACCCAGGTTCGGGCCCTCTTGATGGAGGTAAAACCCTACGTCCTGCTTGATTAATATTGATGATGTGGGTTACAAGAGTAGATCTACCACGAGATCAAGGAGGCTAAACCCTAGAAGCTAGCATATGGTATGATTGTTGTTCGTCGTATGGACTAAGGCCATCCGGTTTATATAGACACCGGAGAGGGCTAGGGTTACACAGAGTCGGTTACAAAGGTAGGAGATCTACATATCCGTATCGCCAAGCTTGCCTTCCACGCCAAGGAAAGTCCCATCCGGACACGGGACGAAGTCTTCAATCTTTTATCTTCATAGTCTTGGAGTCCGGCCGATGATGATAGTTCGGCTATCCGGACACCCCCTAGTCCGGGACTCCCTCAGGGGGAGTCCTACTCCCGGTGGGAGGAGGACTCCTCCTGGCGCACCCCTCCTGGCCGACCGAACCCCTCCCCCTGGCTCCTTTATATACGGGGGCAGGGGGGCACCTCTAGGAACAACAATTGATCCCTTGGATCTCTTAGCCGTGTGCGGTGCCCCCCTCCACCATAGTCCACCTCGATAATATCGTAGCGGTGCTTAGGCGAAGCCCTGCGACGGTAGAACATCAAGATCGTCACCACACCGTCGTGCTGACGGAACTCTCCCTCGACACTCGGTTGGATCGGAGTTCGAGGGACGTCATCGAGCTGAACGTGTGCTAGAACTCAGAGGTGCCATAGTTTCGGTGCTTGATCGGTCAGGCCGTGAAGACGTACGACTACATCAACCGCGTTGTGCTAACGCTTCCGCTTTCGGTCTACGAGGGTACGTGGACACACTCTCCCCTCTCATTGCTATGCATCACCATGATCTTGCGTGTGCGTAGGAAAATTTGGAAATTACTACGTTCCCCAACAGTGGCATCCGAGCCTAGGTTTTATGCATTGATGTTATATGCACGAGTAGAACACAAGTGAGTTGTGGGCGATACAAGTCATACTGCTTACCAGCATGTCATACTTTGGTTCAGCGGTATTGTTGGATGAAGCGGGCCGGACCGACATTACGCGTACGCTTACGCGGGACTGGTTTTACCGTCGTGCTTCGCACACAAGTGACTAGCGGGTGTCTGTTTCTCCAACTTTAGTTGAACCGAGTGTGGCTACGCCCGGTCCTTGTGAAGGTTAAAACAGCACTAACTTGACGAACTATCGTTGTGGTTTTGATGCGTAGGTAAGAACGGTTCTTGCTCAGCCCGTAGCAGCCATGTAAAATTTGCAAACAACAAAGTAGAGGACGTTTAACTTGTTTTTGCAGGGCATGTTGTGATGTGATATGGTCAAGACGTGATGCTATATTTTATTGTATGAGATGATCATGTTTTGTAACCGAAGTTATCGGCAACTAGCAGGAGCCATATGGTTGTCGCTTTATTGTATGAAATGCAAACACCCTGTAATTGCTTTACTTTATCACTAAGCGGTAGCGATAGTCGTAGAAGCAATAGATGGCATAACGACAACGATGCTACGATGGAGATCAAGGTGTCGCGCTGGTGACGATGGTGATCACGACGGTGCTTCGGAGATGGAGATCACAAGCACAAGATGATGATGGCCATATCATATCACTTATATTGATTGCATGTGATGTTTATCCTTTATGCATCTTATCTTGCTTTGTTTGACGGTAGCATTTTAAGATGATCTCTCACTAAATTTTCAAGAAGTGTTCTCCCTGAGTATGCACCGTTGTGAAAGTTCTTCGTGCTGAGACACCACGTGATGATCGGGTGTGATAGGCTCTACGTTCAAATACAACGGGTGCAAAACAGTTGCACACGCGAAATACTCAGGTTAAACTTGACGAGCCTAGCATATACAGATATGGCCTCGGAACACAGAGATCGAAAGGTCGAGCGTGAATCATATAGTAGATATGATCAACATAGTGATGTTCACCATTGAAAACTACTCCATCTCACGTGATGATCGGACATGGTTTAGTTGATTTGGATCACGTGATCACTTAGATGACTAGAGAGATGTCTGTCTAAGTGGGAGTTCTTAAGTAATATGATTAATTGAACTATAATTTATCATGAACTTAGTCCTGGTAGTATTTTGCAAATTATGTTGTAGATCAATAGCTTGCGTTGTTGCTTTCATATGTTTATTTTGATATGTTCCTAGAGAAAATTGTGTTGAAAGATGTTAGTAGCAATGATGCAGATTGGATCCGTGATCTGAGGTTTATCCTCATTGCTGCACAGAAGAATTATGTCCTTAATGCACCTCTAGGTGACATACCTATTGTAGGAGCAGATGCAGACATTATAAACGTTTGACTAGCTCAATATGATGACTACTTGATAGTTTAGTGCACCATGCTTAACGGCTTAGAATCGGGACTTCAAAGACGTTTTGAACGTCATGGACCATATGAGATGTTCCAGGAGTTGAAGTTAATATTTCAAGCAAATACCCGAGTTGAGAGATATGAAGTCTCCAACAAGTTATATGGCTAAAAGATGGAGGAGAATCGCTCAACTAGTGAGCATGTGCTCAGATTGTCTGGGTACTACAATCGCTTGAATCAAGTGGGAGTTAATCTTCCAGATAAGATAGTGATTGACAGAGTTCTCTAGTCACCATCACCAAGTTAGTAGAACTTTGTGATGAACTATAAGTATGCAAGGGATGACAAAAGCAATTCCCGAGCTCTTCGTGATGTTGAAATCGACGAAGGTAGAAATCAAGAAAGAGCATCAAGTGTTGATGGTTGACAAGATCACTAGTTTCAAGAAAAGGGCAAAGGGAAAGAAAGGGGAACTTCAAGTAGAATGGCAAGCAAGTTGTCACTCCCACGAAGAAGCCCAAAGCTGGAACAAAGCCTGAAACTGAGTGATTATACTGCAAAGGAAATGGTCACTAGAAGCGGAAATGCCCTGAATATTTGGTGGATAAGAAGGATGGCAGAGTGAACAAGGGTATATTTGATATACAGATTATTGATGTGTACCTTACTAGTGTTTATAGTAGTACCTGAGTATTTGATACTTGTTCGATTGCTAAAAATTAGTGACTCGGAACATGAGTTATAGAATAAACAGAGACTAGTTGAGGGTGAAGTGAAGATGTGTATTGGAAGTGGTTCCAAGATTGATATGATCATCATCGCACACTCCCTATACTTTCGGGATTAGTGTTAAACCTAAATAAATGTTATTTGGCGTTTGCGTTGAACATGAATATGATTTGATCATGTTTATTGCGATACGGTTATTCATTTAAAGTCAAAGAATAATTGTTGTTCTGTTTACATGAATAAAACCTTCGATGGTTATACACCGAATGAAAATAGTTTGTTGGATCTCGATCGTAGTGATACACATATTCATAATATTGATGCCAAAGATGCAAAGTTAATAATGATAGTGCAACTTATTTGTGGCACTGTCGTTTGGGTCATATCGGTGTAAAGCGCATGAAGAAGCTCCATAAAGATGGATTTTCGGAATCACTTGGTTATGAATCATTTGATGCTTGCGAACCGTGCCTTTTGGGCAAGATGACTAAAACTCCGTTCTCCGGAACAATGGAACGAGCTACTGACTTATTGGAAATAATACATACCGATGTATGCGATCCGATGAGTGTTAAGGCTCGCGGCGTGTATCATTATTTTCTGACCTTCACAGATGATTTGAGCAGATATGGGTATATCTACTTGATGAAACATAAGTCTGAAAACATTTGAAAAGTTCAAAGAATTTCAGAGTGAAGTGGAGAATCATCATAACAAGAAAATAAAGTTTCTATGATCTGATCGTGGAGAAGAATATTTGGGTTACGAGTTTCGCCTTCATATAAAACAATGTGGACTAGTTTCACAGCTCACGCCACATGGAACACCACAACGTTATGGTGTGTCCGAATGTCATAACCGTACTTTATGGATATAGTGCAATCTATGATGTCTCTTACCGATTTACCACTATCGTTTTGGGGTTATGCATTCGAGACAGCTGCATTCACTTTAAATAGGGCACCATCAAAATCCGTTGAGACGACGCCTTATGAATTGTGGTTTGGCAAGAAACCAAAGTTGTCGTTTCTTAAAGTTTAGGGCTGCGATGCTTATATGAAAAAGTTTTCATCTGATAAGCTCGAACCCAAATTGGAGAAGTGCGTCTTCATAGAATACCCAAAGGTAACTATTGGGTACACCTTCTATCACAAATCCGAAGGCAAGTTATTTGTTGCTAAGATGGATCCTTTCTAGAGAAGGAGTTTCTCTCGAAAGAAGTGAGTGGGAGGAAAGTAGAACTTGATGAGGTAATTGTACCTTCTCCCTTATTGGAAAGTAGTTCATCACATAAATCAGTTCCAGTGATTCCTACACCAATTAGTGAGGAAGTTAATGATGATGATCATGAAACTTCAGATCAAGTTGCTACCAAACCTCGTAAGTCTTCCAGAGTAAGATCCGCACCAGAGTGGTACGGTAATCATGTTCTGGAAGTCATGTTACTAGACGATGATGAACCTACGAACTATGAGGAAGCGATGATGAGCCCAGATTCCGCGAAATGGCTTGAGGCCATAAAATCTGAGATGGGATCCATGTATGAGAACAAAGTGTAGACTTTGGTTGACTTGCCCAATGATCGGCAAGCCATAGAAAATAAATGGATCTTCAAGAGGAAGGCGGACACTGATAGTAGTGTTACTATCTACAAAGCTCGACTTGTCGCAAAAAGGTTTTTCGACAAGTTCAAGGTGTTGAATACGATGAGATTTTCTCACTCGTAACGATGCTTAAGTTTGTCCGAATCATGTTAGCAATTGCCACATTTTATGAAATCTGGCAAATGGATGTCAAAACTGCATTCCTTAAATGGATATTTCTTAAAGAAATGTTGTATATGATACAACCATAAGGTTTTGTCAATCCTAAAGGTGCTAACAAAATGTGCAAGCTCCAGCGATCCATCTATGGACTGGTGCAAGCATCTCGGAGTTGGAATATATGCTTTGATAAGTTGATCAAAGCATATACTTTTATACGGACTTGCAGTGAAGTCTGTATTTACAATAAAGTGAGTGGGAGCACTATAGACTTTCTGATAAGTACATGTGAGTGACATATTATTGATCATAAATGACGTATAATTTTTCTGGAAAGCATAAAGGAGTATTTGAAAGGAGTTTTTCAAAGAAAGATATCAGTAAAGCTACTTACATATTGAGCATCAAGATCTATTGAGATAGATCAAGACGCTTGATAAGATTTTCAATAAGTACATACCTTGATAAGATTTTGAAGTAGTTCAAAATGGAACAGTCAAAGAAAGAGTTCTTGCCTGTGTTGCAAAGGTATGAAATTGAGTAAGACTCAAATCCCGACCACGACAGAAAATAGAAAGAGAATGAAAGGCATTCCCTATGCTTTAGTCATAGGTTCTATAAAAGTATGCCATGCTATGGACCAGAACTATTGTATACTCTGCCCTGGTTAGGCAAGGGAGTACAATAGTGATCTAAGAGTAGATCACTGGACATTGGTCAAAATTATCCTTAGTGGAATAAGGAGATGTTTCTCGATTATGGAGATGATAAAAGAGTTCGTCGTAAAAGTTACATCGATGCAAACTTTTACATTGATCCAGATGACTCTAAGTCTCAATCTGGATACATATTGAAAGTGGGAGCAATTAGTTAGAGTAGCTCCATGCAGAGCATTGAAGACATAGAATATTTGCAAAATACATACGGCTCTGAATGTGACAGAACCGTTGACTAAGCTTCTCTCACGAGCAAAACATGATCACACCTTAGTACTCTTTGGGTGTTAATCACATAGCGATGTGAACTAGATTATTGACTCTAGTAAACCCTTTGGGTGTTGATCACATGACGATGTGAACTATGGGTATTAATCACATACAGATGTGAATATTGGTGTTGAATCACATGATGATGTGAACTAGATTATTGACTCTAGTGCAAGTGGGAGACTGAAGGAAATATGCCCTAGAGGCAATAATAAAGTTATTATTTATTTCCTTATATCATGATAAATGTTTATTATTCATGCTAGAATTGTATTAACCGGAAACATAACACATGTGTGAATACATAGACAAACATAGTGTCACTAGTATGCCTCTACTTGACTAGCTTGTGAATCAAAGATGGTTAAGTTTCCTAGCCATGGACAAAAGAGTTGTCATTTGATTAACGGGATCACATCATTATGAGAATGATGTGATTGACTTGACCCATTCCGTTAGCTTAGCACTTGATCGTTTAGTATGTTGCTACTGCTTTCTTCATGACATATACATGTTCCTGTAACTATGAGATTATGCAACTCCCGTTTACCGGAGGAACACGTTGTGTGCTACCAAACGTCACAACATAACTGGGTGATTATAAAGGAGCTCTACAGGTGTCTCCAAAGATAGATGTTGAGTTGGCGTATTTCGAGATTAGGTTTTGTCACTCCGATTGTCGTACAGGTATCTCTGGGCCCTCTCGGTAATGCACATCACTATAAGCCTTGCAAGCAATATGGCCAATGAGTTGGTTACGGAATGATGCATTGCGTAACGAGTAAAGAGACTTGCCGGTAACGAGATTGAACTAGGTATTGGATACCGACGATTGAATCTCGGGCAAGTAAACATACCGATGACAAAGGGAACAACGTATGTTGTTATGCGGTTTGACCGATAAAGATCTTCGTAGAATATGTAGGAGCCAATATGAGCATCCAGGTTCCGCTATTGGTTATTGACCGGAAATAGTTCTAGGTCATGTCTACATATTTCTCGAACTCGTAGGGTCCGCACGCTTAAGGTTTCGATGAGAGTTATATTATGAGTTTATGATTTTTGATGTACCGAAGGAGTTCGGAGTCTCGGATGAGATCGGGGACATGACGAGGAGTCTCGAAATGGTCGAGACGTAAAGATCGATATATTGGACGACTATATTCGGACTTCGGAAAGGTTCCGAGTGATTCGGGTATTTTTTGGAGTACCGGAGAGTTACGGGAATTCGCTGGGGAGTATATGGGCCTTATTGGGCCATACGGGAATAGAGGAGAGAGGCTGAAAGGAAGGAGGCGCGCAGCCCCCCTCTGGTCCGAATTGGACAAGGGGTGCAGCCCCCTTTTCCTTCCTCCTCTCCCCCTCTTTCCTTCTCTCCTACTCCAACAAGGAAGGGGGGAGTCCCTACTCCCGGTGGGAGCAGGACTTCTCCTAGAGCGCCCCTCCTGGCCGGCCGAACCCCTCCCCCTGGCTCCTTTATATACGGGGGCAGGGGGCACCTCTAGGAACAACAATTGATCCCTTGGATCTCTTAGCCGTGTGCGGTGCCCCCCTCCATCATAGTCCACCTCGATAATATCGTAGCGGTGCTTAGACGAAGCCCTGTGACGGTAGAACATCAAGATAGTCACCACGCCGTCGTGCTGACGGAACTCTCCCTCGACACTCGGCTGGATCGGAGTTCGAGGGACGTCATCGAGCTGAACGTGTGCTAGAACTCGGAGCTGCCGTAGTTTCGGTGCTTGATCGGTCAGGCCGTGAAGACGTATGACTACATCAACCGCATTGTGCTAACGCTTCCGCTTTCGGTCTACGAGGGTACGTGGACACAGTCTCCCCTCTCGTTGCTATGCATCACCATGATCTTGCGTGTGCGTAGGAAAATTTGGAAATTACTACGTTCCCCAACAGTAGGATCCCACCACATCTATGATGATACCGGGTTTTGTCACAATTATCGTCATAGAAGTGTCATAAGTATGACAGGTTTTTTTACTTTCGGCCCAAAATGTCACGGATGTGTCTTTTTTTTGTAGTGCCCTATTGGAGCGACGGCCGTCGTTACCTTGTCCTTGAGACCCATCTTGTCCCACGACGTCGTATCAATCGAGGCATTACCCATGCTCATGTCATGGTCCTTGTCCTTGCCATTCGGGCCCTTATCCAAGCTAGCAGGGGGAGGGGGAGGGTTCGTAGCACCTTGAGGCCCATCCGACTCGGCCTCCATCCTGATGGTGTAGCCCTCACTGTTAAACTAGATCTGTACGTAGCCACGGAGCTTGGCCGGAGAGCGTCAAGCGAAGCGCATACTCACCGGCTCGAGCCCCACCAGCGACGCCTCGTCCACCTCCATGGGGCGGCCAATCATGATGGTCCCGGCCATGAGGTGATCCACACGGCGGTGCTTGGGAGGCACGCCCCACAGCTTGACCCACACGTCCGACATAATCTCGGCCATGGGCTCCTCCGGAAGCGATTCCTTGATCTCAGCCATGATGTTGTTGAGATAGAGGAAGAGCTTGCAACTGTGGGTTGCCATCCGCATCATGGCCTTGTTGGGAAAGCGATCGAGAATAGGTTGTCACCAATCGTCGTTTCACCTACCAGTCCCACACCCCTTCGAAGAGGTGGGGGAGTTCCGCCTCCAGGATGGGCACCGACAGCAGCCCGGGCGCCGCGGACATGATTGCCGCATCCGCCACCAGCTGAGCCCGCACCTCCTCGCCCTCCATCTCCACAAAGGGAAGGCGGAAGAAACCTTCGCCGGGGATGGCATTGCCCATGATCTGCAGCATCAAAGGTCGGCCCCGCGAAGGACAGTACGCCGAGGCATGGCCCTCCTCATGGCAGATGACACACAATGGCTTGAACAAGTAGTCGTTCTGGTAGTGGCCCACCCGGCCACACTTGAAGCACTCTGGCCCGTTAGTCTCCTCCATGGGAATGAGCGCCTCTACCGAGCCCTTTGAAGCCAATGGCCCTGCCTTCAAAGCCAGCGGCACCTTCTTGGGCTCCGCCGATCCCCCCCCCCCCCTTCAGCTTCTGCTTCTTGGCATAGGATCCCCGATCCTTTCGCCGCAGAGAGGGTGTTGGATCTCCGTCCTCTTGAGCCCCTTCTTCTGATCCAGCCCCCGCCGCCTGTACTCCCATCTATATTGCTCCTCGTCCAAGTTGCCAAATCCCATCTATATTTCATGTACATATACTCTGTATATTTCAGTTTGCAGGTATTTTTTTGCCTAGTAATATGTGTCTCATTAATAAAAAAAGATTCACTTACAAGCCACGTAAACATCGACATTACAGGACTGAAAAGATAGGATAATCCTATGCAAAAAAACCAGCGCAGGTCCCTCTCCACTAAGGAAAAGGAGACATATTGTAACGCCCCAGATACAACTTTCCATATTCGTAACTCCAACTCTTGCCTTTTCTGGAGATGCGATATGATATTTCCTTCGTGGTTGGGTTTTGTCTTTTATTTTGCATTTTGTTCATGTCATGCATCTCATCTCACAGCATCATGCGCATTGCATTTGCATGTTTTCATAAAACTTGCATCCGCTCGTAGTTGCCGCTCCTCGCTTCTCTCTGTTGCGTTCGTTGGCCGATCCGAGTCCAACCGGGTTTCGATTCCCTCTTGTCTGACCGTTTGACTCTCTCTACACTTTACTCAGACCCCTCGCGCGCGTCCGAAAGTTGTCCCCAACCTGTCCCGCTCTATCGTTACCAATGCGTCTGGATCATCCCCTAACATCTATAAAACATCTCCGTTTTATTATTTGGACTCCCTACCTATTTATTCTCATCCATCGGATTTAGATCCGATGATTTGAACTCCTCTTTTCCTTATATATATATGTGTGTATGTATGTATGTATCTATGTATGTATGTATATAGGACGTCCATATGGGACACCTAGGTGCCTGGGCACCTTGCCTAGAAACCGTTGGATCACACTAAGATGTGTGCACGTGTAATTAGTATTAGTACTAATTCATAAATGCATTAGGTTTTTATTAGAAAAGAATTATTGCTAATTATTGCTTGATATGGACACTTAATACCCACCCAAATTAAACCCATGCATGTTTCCTACGTCATGTAGCTGGGTAATTTTTTTTGTGTATAATGGAGGTCGTATATTTTTATGTGCGCTCTTTTATTTTTCACTGAGTATCTAATAACTTGAATAAATTACTAGGTATATACATACATAACTCAAAATATCTTAGATATGTTTTTGTACTCGAAATATGTTAGGTATGTATTAGATACCCATACGTCACGTAGTCAGGCATATACATAGCCATATTTTACTTTAGGAACACACGTTGACTAGTTATGTACAATATTTTCCAAGCTTTTTTCGCACAGTCGGGTATACAAGTGTGCACTCACCTTGGGTATTTTCACTTTCACGAACTTGAGGTATATTATTTGATGTATAATATTTTCCTACATTTTTTCACATAACCGGGTATGTACAATATTTTCCTACCCTTTTTCAAGCCTTATATACGTCGACCGGGTGTTACAATATTTTCGTCGCTAGGTAATGTATAACCATATTGGATAGTTAGGAAACAAAAATAAAATGTAGTTTGTCAACAAAAGAATTATTGTGTATATACATACCCGCGTACATACATACTTTCGTTAGTAAGTATGATACCCATTTTAGATAATTAGGAAACAAAAAATGTAATAGTTCAAAAAATAAATTACTGAATATACATGTACATGCATAGGTATATAATTTCATTGTAGGTATTAGATATCCGTATTAAATAGTTAGAAAACAAAAATACATGTATTATATACTTGCAGCAATTCGAACAAAATCAACATTAATACATTTTATTGTATGGCAAGTGTTGCATGCCTAATAGTTAGACCCAAAAATAAAACGTAAGCATGCCAAGTGTTGCATGCCTAATAATTAGAAAACAAATTAAATATATCACAGTTTCCAAAACTAACAAGGTGCCCAGGCACCTAGGTGCCCCATCTATTTTACATATATATATATATATATATAGACACACACACACACACATATATATACCCCCTTATCCATTTTTAGACTAAACCCTAAATCCTAGGACATTTGTCCCCCTAGCCGCCGCCACCTACAGCCTTCCCCCTCCTCGGATCAGCCGCCATCACCCACTCAGCATCTTCCTCGGGATCCATCCCGATCCACCCACCTCCTCTCCCTGGAATTCCCCGCCGGGCCAACCCCAGCCTCTCTTTGACCCACCCATCTAGCCAGCAGCTCCATCCATCGATCCAGCGTCGATCCCTCAATCCAGGCCCGGGGCTCCAAGCCCCCCTGCCTCCACGAACACGAGCGCCCATGGCCTTGTGCCCCTGTCGTCCTAGCAGCAGCAACAACAACCTCGCCGTCGCCGCCTCAGATGAGCACCGCCCTGACCCTGCCTTCTCTTGCGCCTCCTCCCCCCGTCACGTTCCCCCCCCCCCTCTCTCTCTCATGC
>NC_057801.1:619786488-619829133 GCF_018294505.1 Triticum aestivum
CTCTCTCTCACAGGGAACCATGTTGAGGCCATGGAGAAATTGCAGCACCGCCTCCCTTGGGGTCCATCACCGACGGCCATCCCCATCGTCCGCCTCTACTTCCCTGCTCCAGATCGGCCGCCAAGCAGCCGCCTTCCTCCGCAGCAACCCAACGCCGCCGCGCCCAAGCTCCTCCGTTCGCACTGCAGTTTGCCCAGATCCGGAAGTTCTAGCCGCGCCAGGCCACCATTGCATCCTCTGCATCCTCTGCATCGAGCAGGTGCTCGCCTGCGTGTCCGCTCGAGCCTCTCTCCTTGTTGACCACACGCTCGTACAACATCTCGCTTGGACCGCGTGGCCAGGCCCAGTAGCCCCCTGCCGGCCTCACCTCTCCACCGACCGGGCCAAGGCCCACCGTGTGAGCAGCCCCCCAGCCCCTCCTGTGCACTGTTGGCCCAGCAAGATTCATCCCGATGTGTGTTTTTTTCCCTATTGCGTTTTTAGCATTTATCCCAGGAACTACAGCTTTGCAGAAAAAACCCTAGTGTTCATGCATATAATAACTCATGAACCATGCATCATATGTAAATAATTTATATATGTAAAATGCTTAGAAGTTTGTGTAGATTAATAATTTGCCACTTTCAACCATGTTTAAAATGTTTAAAATGATGTTTGTTTAAATTTACTCAAATGTCATGCTAAAATAATTTATTTCATAACTAAATAATCGTAGCTTCAAATTAAATAAACTTTATATGTAAATGGGGTGGAAAAATGCATAGATTAACATGGTGCACTTTATTTTACTATTTAACAACATTAAATTATGTTTTAGGGCAGAACAGTAGCTAATTCAAAAAATGGACATAGGGATTTTTCAGAATTGTTGTTTGTTGTTTCGGCCTCATTTAAACTTGCCTATATAGTTAGTTTATATATGTTTCACCTCTTGACTTGTTTAACAACATTTAATATTGATGAGTACATAACCGAGAGAGAACTAAATAAGTGATGTGGTGTTGCTTGTTGCACTTTGCCATGCCATGCTCATTAAATTGGACATGCATCATACTTGATTGTGCATCATGCCATGTTTATGTGATGGTTGTTTACCATGTTGTTTGCTTCTTTCCGGGTTGCTTCTCTCGTTAGCTTCGGTTTCGTTCCGGAGTTGTGAGGATCCGTTCGACTACGTTTGTTCGTCTACTTCATGGACTCGTTCTTCTTCCTAGTAGGATTTCAGGCAAGATGACTATTACCCTCGATATCAATTCTATCTTTGCTTGCTAGTTGCTTCGTTCTATCGCTATGATGCGCTACCTATCACTTGTTTATCAAGCCTCCCAAATTGCCATGTCAACCTCTAACCTTTTCACCCTTCCTAGTAAATTGTTGCTTGGCTATGTTGCCGCTTTGCTCAGCCCCTCTTATAGCGTTGTTAGTTGTAGGTGAAGTTGAAGATTGCTCCATGTTGGACAGGATTATGTTGGGATATCACAATATCTCTTATTTAATTAATGCATCTATATACTTGGTAAAGGGTGGAAGGCTCGGCCTTATGCCTGGTGTTTTGTTTCACTCTTGCCGCCTTAGTCTCCGTCATATCGGTGTTATGTTCCTTGATTTTGCGTTCCTTACGCGGTTGGGTGATTTATGGGACCCCCTTGACAGTTCGCTTTGAATAAAACTCCTCTAGCAAGGCCCAACCTTGGTTTTAACATTTGCCACCTAAGCCTTTTTCCCTTGGGTTCTGCAGACTCAAGGGTCATCTTTATTTTAACCCCCCCGAGCCAGTGCTCCTCCGAGTGTTGGTCCAAACTAGAGCCCTTTGTAGCGCCCCCTCAAGGAAACTTGAGGTCTGGTTTTAGTTGTACGGATTGCTCATCCGTTGTGCCCTGAGAACGAGATATGTGCAGCTCCCATCGGGATTTGTCGGCACAGTCGGGTGGTCTTGCCGGTCTTGTTTTACCATTGTCGAAATGTCTTGTAACCGTGATTCCGAGACTGATCGGGTCTTCCCGCGAGAAGGAATATCCTTCATTGGTCGTGAGAGCTTATAATGGGCTAAGTTGGGACACCCCTACAGGGTATAAACTTTCGAAAGTTGTGCCCGCGGTTATGTAGTAGATGGGAATTTGTTAATATCCGTTTGTAGAGAACTTGACACTTGAATTAATTAAAATGCATCAACCGCATGTGTAGCCGTGATGGTCTCTTCTTGGCTGAGTTCGGGAAGTGAACACGGTCTTGGTGTTATGTTTGTGCGTAAGTAGTTTCAGGATCACTTCTTGATCACTTCTGGCTTCTCGACCGTTCCGTTGCTTCTCTTCTCGCTCTTATTTGCGTATGTTAGCCACCATATATGCTTAGACGCTGCTGCAACCTCACCACTTATCCTTTCCATACCCAGTTAAGCTTTGCTAGTCTTAATACCCATGGTAATGGGATTGTTGAGTCCTCGTGACTCACCAGATACTATCACAACAGTTGCAGGTGCCGATGAATACAACCCAGCTCAGATGGGAGCTCAACGAAGATCTTGGTCGTTGCAATGTTTCGTTTCATGTTGATTAGTAGTGGAGCCCAGTTGGGACGATCGGGGATCTAGCAGTTGGGTTATCTTCTTTTCTTTTGGCTTCGTCCGTAGTCGGACTATGTGTGTGCTCTGAATGATGTATGAATTATATGTTCATTGTGTGAAGTGGCGATTGTAAGCCAACTCTTTATCCCATTCTTGTTCATTACATGGGATTGTGTGAAGATGACCCTTCTTGCGACAAAACCACCATGCGGTTATGCCTCTAAGCCGTGCCTCGACACGTGAGAGATATAGCCGCATCGTGGGTGTTACACATATCACCTCTTCACCCGAGCTCAACGCGGCTCCATCGCTGATCAGCAGCTTTACACAGCAAAACCATTGCCGTTGAAAGAATCAGTCCGGGGCAACGTGTCCCCGGACACGCCATCAAACTTCAGAACTGGCACCCCCGCATGACTACGGCGTTGGAGGAGGAAACCAGAAATGTCAGTCTCCAACCACAGGCCCAGCACAAGATGCACCATCTTCCAACTCTCACTTGCGTAGACAACTGTCTGCGCGTACTCCTGGATGACAAAACCTCCCTGCTCCACCATGACATCGGAGACAATGCCGCGACAACAGGGACAGAGCAGAAGGAGAGACACACCTGATGGAGTCGCCGCCGCCACCTTGCCAACATCATGCTTGAACTCTAACGCCGCCGATCTGAAGGATCAGCAAACACACGATGCCATCAACTCCGAGACGCCGACACGAAGGACACCGCCGGTGTGGGAGTGAAGTTGAGGCAGATTTATTCGTCCGGACACCACTCCCACCACCCCAACAGCGCACCACGACCTACAAATCCAAATCCTAACTATAGGGTGGAGGGATAGGGGGCTAGCACCCTCGCAGTGGAGATCGGTGGAAACAGTGATCGCCTCCCTAGTCGCCTCCTGGCGGCGGCTAGGGTAGAAAACGTATCTGGATATACATATGCATGCACGTTGCCGGACAGTCGTAGATACCCGAATACGTAGTTACATACTTATCATTGCATGCAATTGATACGTGACCTGATGCAATCCATGCACGTGCAATTGCCCATGTATAACTAATCCATCAACTCAAGGGGTGTGCACTATGCGTATGTGCATTTTTTAATTTGTGCATGACATTACTAACATAGCCATACACACTTATGGGCACTCCTTGCTCCATCGATATATTAATATTTAACTTGCCGAGAAAAGTGAAAAGTGGGACAAATTATTTTCGTGATATTTTTTTACAAAATCTCGTCGAACACCCAGGTCTACCTTTGCTCAGCACTTTCGAGGCTTCCTTTACTTTTGGGGATTTCTTCCCACCAGATTTTTTCTTTGTCAGCCTAGCACAATTTGGATTTCGAGTCCAACCCATAAAAATACCACTAGATCGAGCACCACTGATCTCCTATCCGATTAAAATCTTGGCTAATTAATCAAAGTGGGTAGCTCCAGTAGATATCTTTCTATAATTTTCTTTCTTTATTTTATTTTGTGTTTTAGTTATCTATCTATAACTACGAGATTTGATCCTGGCAATTAACCGCCGAGGGATTGACAACCCGTTGATCATGTTGGGTGCAAGTATATGTTTTTTTGTGTGTAGATACTACTAATGTGGTGTTGCGAGGTTCTTCTACTGAATTGAATAACCTTAGTTCTTAACTAAGGAAAATACTTATCTCTACTGTACTGCATCATCCTCTCCTCTTTGAGGAAATCTCAACGCAGCTCACAAGTAGCAATTGTGAGTGATACAAGACTCGTATTTTAATTCAACGTCATTGATGTGAACATCACTGATGACAAGAATTTCAACCAGTAGGCCAACTTGCCGATCACATCTCTATGTGACTCTTGTTCATTTTTCAATGGATGTGTTCCGAGCTCAGGACAATCTTGCCTGAACGTCAAGACAACCAAGTGATCTTGCTAGGAGGTCTGACCATCACCCACCTCATGCTTCTCAATTCGTTCATACCCATGTGGACATGGCGCACCCCAAAAAGATACGTATTTCAGATGTGCTATACTTGGGAGAACACTAGCTACTTGATATTAAGTTAGAGATCACCATAATAAAAGCAACTACCGCGTAATCAAATGGGTGCATCAAGAGGGATAAACATCTCAGGCAGTTGATAATAGCATGATATGGTATAGCCCTTCCTGACAGAGAAGTCTTTATTTTCTTCGTCTTGGGCATTTGCATCGGTGTCCACTTTCGCAAAAGTTGTCACCGTCTTGAAGATGCATCAAATAATATTGCTATCATTCTAGCTAATAAAATTAATGCATTACAACAAGGTTGAGACGCATGTCATTAAGGTGATAATCATGTGGCTCCAGCCATCATGCCGAATCATGACACGTAGGTCATGTTAGTTAATTTACATCATATGGCCATCACATACATAATCTCATTAAATGTGACAAAGACTATCCCACATCAAATGCCTTCTTGCAAAACCAAGTTAAATACCTCTAATCGGTTTGTGTAGATTTTATTTTACGTGGCTTCTAAGGTTTCGAAGCAAGCCACATCTACCTTTATTTCATCATCAAGTATGATTATTCAAATCGCTAAATTAGCTTTGCGGGGCGTATGAAACACGAGATAAAAAATCTCGAGCCCCATACCGAACTATCATACGTAAGAACCATGTGCAGATCATATCTGCATTGCCCTTTAATCTACGTTTCATCTTTCTTTAATAATGGTAACCCAAAGAACTAAAGAACTTCACCATACCTTCAAGATTAGAAATATGCATATTAAAGAGAAGCAACAAGAACATCAGGTAATAGATTTCATTGGCTACCCTCACAAATAATTTTCACCAATAGATCTCATCTGTTACAAAATTATATTGTGCAATACCCATACATCTCATGTATTCTAGATCGTAACCTGCATATACGCATAGCATGGCTCCTGATGCCACTGTAGGGTAACGCAACAAAAAACAAAAAAATCGTACTACGAGCACACCAGGACCACTATGAAGATGCATACAAGGTTTGATCTAGTCATTATTGACTCGAAGCACAATGGAAGGAGAGTCGGTGGATATCCCCGCAACTAGGATTTTACAACCTCCCAACCGCGAGGATGTTCTCCCTTGGACAGTCCTTCAGGAGGCCCTCGAACAGAAACTCGAACAGTCCCTCGGACAACCCTTCGGGAGGCCCTCGGACAAAACCTCGGCGTAACTAGGCCCTACCGGAAACTAGACAGACTATCGTTGTACGAAACTATGTTGTGAAGAGGGAGATAGAAAGCCAGATCATTGCATGGCATGGTTGAAGCGGTCGCATTATCCGAAATGTACATGGTGGAGGTCGGACAGCCGCAAAACCTTCCTAGATTTGATGCCGGTTTGCAAGAGTTCGGATGCAAGAAAACGGGACGATGTTGGATGGCAGAACAAGATCCACACGCGTTGAAGATGCCCTCAGACAGTGACACTGGCGTAAAAAAGACAACGGCTTTGCGGATTTTGCAAAGGAAAAAATCCAAAATAAACCTTGAACTTGAAGATGAAAGATAAATCAAACCCTGAATTTTGAATCCCGGAAATTGGCACTCTAAACTTGTTGATCCCGGTCTATTTCGGACCCTCCACTTGTTTGGCGCACTGGGAATACTACAATCCCGGCCGGGATAACATGCTACTGTCACTGACGATTCGGGCCCACATGTCACTTCACCCCCTTCTTAGAGCATCTCCAGCCGCGCCCCCAACAGGCCCTCCCTAGGCATTTTTTCTACGCCGGCACCGAAAAATGCCACAGTCGCGCCCCCAGGATCCGAATTCCGCCGACTCGGCCCGTTTTTGCGCCCGCGATCGCAGGCCAAACCCGGTGCACTAGGGGGCGCTCGGGGGCTCCGGCGCAAGGGAAAAGCGCTCCTAGGGCCACATTGTCAGGCGAAAAGTCAAGCCACATGTCCAGATTCGCCCCCGACCTCCCGCGCTCGTCCGCCACCCTGCAGATCCCGGCGCCGTCCACCGTCCACCGCAGCTAGGTAGATCATTTCCGGCCGGGAAAAGAAGGGGTTTCGCCAAGGCAGCCTCTCCGCTGCCGTCCGAGCACTTTTTTCGGCGTTTCGGGCGCGCAGGGCCTGTACACCGGCGGGTTTGCACCCACCTCGCCCGCAAGGTGTTTGGTGATTTGCCTGGCCCGGCGATGGACTCCGAAGATGAGGAGGTGCTCACGGCGTTGTTGGAGCAGGAAGCCGAAGCCGACGTCCAGGAGCAGGAGCATCTCATGGTGCTCGCCGCCCTCGCCGGCCTGCTCGCGAGCAGTGAAAAGCCGCGGTGAGGTGGCTCGGTGCCTGGGCGGGTGAAATCAAAGAACCGACATCGTCTGGAAGGCTATTGTATGCTCTACTCGGACTACTTTGCCGACGCTCCATTGCACGGTGAGAAAACATTTTGACGTCGTTATCGGATGAGCCGAAAGCTTTTCCTCAGGATTGTGAATTCCATCCGGGAGTTTGACAACTACTTCAAGTGCAAGATGGATTGCACCGGCACACTTGGATTTACCTTAATCCAGAAGTGCACGACAGCTATGAGGATGCTTGCATACGGAGCTCCCAGTGATTCACTCGACGACTATGGGTGCATGACCGAGTCCACCACCATTGAGTGTATCTACAAGTTCTGCAGGGCAGTGGTGGCAGTGTTTGGACCGCAGTACTTGCGAACACCCAATGCGGAACTGCTCGGATCCTAGCACAGAATGCAGCAAGGATTTCCTGGGATGCTTGAAAGCATCGACTGCATGCATTGGAAATGGAAGAACTATCCATTTGCTTGGCAGGGATTGTACAAAGGCGCCAAAGGCGATTACAGTGTGGTACTTGAGGCAGTGGCCACACATGACCTTTGAATTTGGCACTCTTTTCTTTGGGATGCCAGGAACTCACAATGACATCAACGTCCTGCAGTGCTCCCCAGTCTTTGCCAAGCTTGTTGAAGGTCATTCTTCTCCAGTGAACTTCGAGGTCAATGGGCGGCAGTACAACAAGGGGTACTATCTAGCTGATGGCATTTATCCGAGATGGTCGACATTTGTGAAGACCATCTCAAACCCTGTGCCAGGAGGCAAGGACGCCTGGTTTGCGAAGGTTCAGGAGGCTTGCAGGAAGGATGTCGAGCGGGCATTTGGTGTGCTTCAATCTCGATTTGCTGTTGTCCGGTTCCCTGCTCAGACCTGGTCGAAAGATCAAATGTGAGAGATCATGACTTGCTGTGTCATCTTGGACAACATGATCATTGAGAGCGAGCAGGAAGAGCCACTGTTTGACACTGAACCATATTACAGGCAGGGTCTTCTTGTCCAAGTTGATCACCAGCTACCGGCAACCTGGACTGACTACCTCAATATGCGTCAGGAGATCCGAGACCGGCAGGTGCATCAAGAACTGCAACACGATCTGGTGGAGCACCTATGGAGGCTCAAATGCGAGGCCGGAGCGAGGCGGGAATGACGTGTGATGAAACTTGAGTTTTTATTTGTTAAACTATATAATTTGTATTGAACTATTTGTTGAACTATTTGATTTATGTGATGAAACACGCCGAACCATGCCGAACTATGTGACAAACTAATTGATTTCTATTTGTATGCGAAAATTCACGCCGAAACACGCCAAACCGCGTCGAATATGGGCCGATTCACGCAGATATCGGACCGTTTTTTTGGACATAATTGAGCCGAACACCGAGCCAAAATCGACACTTGGGGGCGACCTGAGGGCGACGGTTGGGTGCCCAACCGCCCCCAGCGCCGAGTTTACCGCTGGCTCACCCCAGGCCGCTCTTTTGAGTTTTTTTTTCTGGCATGGAAAACAGGCGCAGGTTTAGAATAGACCGGGATCGATAAGTTTAGAGTCTTAATTTTTGGCATTCAATGTTCATGATTCGATTTATGTTTCCTCTACGAATTTAAGGTTTGTTTTGAACTTTTTCCTTTTGCAAAGCTGCTACTGGTGTGTCGCGTCATGGTTGCACTTGTATACAGCTCCGCTCATCGGACTGGACGCGTGGACAGATTACGAAATATGCACCGTGGCACCCACGGACGAGACTTGCCTGCTCCCCCGGTGTGTGTCCATCCGTGCTCCCGCGTACGTGACTTATTTTGATTGGAAGAAAATAAGGCCCGGCCCCACCCACTTAAAATCAGGGGGAAAGATGATTAGATTAGAAAAAGAAAAAGAAAAAAGACAGCCATAGGATAAAATGAAAGCACGGATGAGAGCATGTGAAGGGAGCACGCAAACCGGATCCGGCACCCACACCGCACGGTAGCCTAGTAGCACACTGCGGCGCACCACACCACACCACGGCACGCTTCGGTTTCGGCCACGGGAAAACGTTTGGGGATGGAGGCGCTGGGCCTCCTGGGCCGCCTCGGCCACTTCTGCCGCCGCAGCACGGCCACTCCTTCCCCTCTCCATCCTCCTCCTCGCAGGAACAGCAAGCGCGGCAGAGCCGTGCGCGCCGGAGCCAGAGCCGCCTCGTCGTCGGCGCCGCAGGCGATGGAAGCCAAACGGGAGGAGGAGCCGAGGGTGATGACGCTCCGGCCGGTGGAGGCCACGCAGGAGTCCTTCGCGCCCTTCGGGCAGGTCATCGCCGCCTCCCCCGACGGCGACCAGTTCGGCCCCCACGACGCCCAGCTCGACCTCAGCCGCGGCATCCCTAGGTTCGATTCTCCACATACTAGTACCAATGAATCATCCTCTTCTACTCTGTCCCGGACTAGAGCCCTCTCTGCTTTGGCAGGTTCTACATCATGAGATTGGAGAGCAGGCCGCTCAAGTTCTCTTCCATCACCCACCACGCCAGCGTCACGCAGTGCCTGGGCTCCATCGGCGGCCAGGATTGGTACCTCGGCGTGGCCAAGCCCTCCATCGTGGACGGGCAGAGTGGCCAGGACCGTGGCAGGAGTCTCGTGCAGTCGCGCGCTGGGCATTTCTATCTGCCTCCCGATCCGTCCGAGGTCTGCGTCTTCCGGGTCTCTGGTCCCAAGTTTCTCAAGCTGCACGCAGGGACCTGGCACGCCGGGCCGCTGTTCAAGGCAGACGCCGTGGATTTCTATAACCTGGAGCTCAGCAACACCAATGTGAGTGATATATCATTGCACTGGCACAGTATTATATAAGTTAATTACTGGATTTAGTGCGCTTGGAAAACAACAGTCCCATCTGGCTTCTAATTAATTCTAGGAAGTTTTGTCCAGCTTTGCAGTTGCAGTGTCATTGTTGGCTGGAATAAAATTGAACGTGTTCGTTCGTGCGTCTTCTTAGAGCAGTAGAGCCTCACATATCACCGGTCTTAATTTTGAAATGCAAGAGAAATCACAATACTAAGATAAGAGTTCATTTTTAAGCAACTTCTATGGTAATACTGTAGACAATACTGAAGTTGCTGTCTCAATTTTCAGAAATTACCGAAAAAGGCTTTCGCCCCGCTTTATAAATAAAGCAAACCGCCAGAGAGCACACATACAAGGACTAGTCCACACACACACACACACCCAAATCTCACAACAAAGTACAAAGGTTTTGCTGAGGGCACAGCTCAACAAGCGCAGGAAAATAACAGAAAACAGCCGGAGGAGAGAACACCTAGTCTGGTTCCGGCGGAGGCGGCGGGGGCGGCGGCGACAGACGGACGGCCATCGAGCGGAGGTCGACGATGAAGGCGGAGGTGGCGTCGCGATCCTGAGGGCGGCTAAGAGGCCGCCAAAGCTACAAGAAACCCGAAAGTTTGAAGAGAGCGTCAGTAGCCCGTCGAAGAGGAGTGCGTTGGATCACAAGCTTATTGCGAATCGTCCAGAGGGTCCAAGCGATGACCCCAATCTCAAGCCACCTAATGTGGCGAGACGTCAAGGGGGAGATCTGGAGTTCGGCAAATAAGTCGGGAAAGTTGGTGTGGCACCAATTTCCACCGACCGCTTCGCGAAAGCAGCTCCAAACGAACTGAGCGGACACGCAGGAGAAGAATATGTGATTTGAGTCTTCGGGGACACCGTAAAGTGGGCAGAGGCCAGTGCCCAGGCCATTTCGCTTGCGAACCTCGACCCCAGACGGGATCCGACCGCGAATCCATTGCCACATGAAGATACGGATCTTCAGAGGCAGGCGGATGGACCACACCGTCGAGAGGGGGATGGGGGCGGAAGAGGGGGCGATGGCCAGGTAAAGAGACTTGGTGGAGAATTGGCCCGATGGCTCCAGGCGCCAATGCATCTGGTCAGGGCCACCGTCCATCATTGGTTCGTGGAGGGCAACACAGTCTAGTAACTCACGCCAAGCGGCGGATTACGGGGGCCCAAATGGCCTTCGGAAAGCAAGGCGCCCTAAGTCAATAAGGGCCCTCTCGACAGAGATCACAGGATCGACGGAGATGGAGAAGAGGCCGGGAAAGCGCGCCGCGAAGGGGGCGTCTCCGGCCCAGCGATCAAACCAGAACAAAGTCGAAGCTCCGGAGCCGACCGAGATGGAGGTCCCGATGCGGAGAACCGGAAGAAGCTGGACAACCGATTGCCAGAACTGGGATCCACCAGATCTCTGGCAGAAGGCGAGGGGCTGTCTGCGCAGGTATTTGTTCCGGATGATGTCGAGCCAGAGGCCACCGTGACCTTGCATCCGAGATGCGCCAAAGCCAACGGGAGAGGAGGGTGATATTCATCCGCTTAGAGCACATAATGCCAAGGCCGCCTTGCTCCCCGGGCTTGCAAATGTCCGGCCAACTGACCATATGATACTTCTGCTTATCGTTGTCGCCCGCCCAGTAGAAAAATCAGAAATTTCATGAGGCAGTTTATAATATACAATTTTTTGTGCATTTTTCACACTTCGCACACGAGTACGTTACCTCAAGTTTTAATTTCAGAGAGTTTGTCAGACAGTTCATGATGAGTTCACAATTATGTACGCTTTTCAATTATAAAGCCTTCAGTTTCACTTAGTCCATGTGCTACTGCTACCCACAGTGGTACATTCATCCTGCCAAAAGTGAACTATTGTGAGCTGGAGTTGGAAAACCACCAACCTTTCTTATACTGCTATTGTTTATAGAGTGGGAAGGCTATTAAAACTATTGCTGCTGCATTATCATCTTGTAGATGTTCATCATTCATCCGGTGGAGTTGGAAACCAACCTGTCCTATCCTGCCCTAGGTTGAATAGTCTAAAGTAGTGTTGAAATCCCGATGTACTCCATCCAGATTTTTCTAATGGAAGAAATGTTGTGCACCCAATCTAAAAGAGCTCGCCTATCCTTTAGAGTTTAGATCAAGCCCAGTGTGTTGTGTCAAAAAGAATTCAGTCATGTAGCTGATTACATCTCCCTTACTAGAAGTTGGCTATACACATCAACTTTAAGTTTATCATCTCATCGTTTCTTTAGGGCGTGAAATTATAAAACTATGTTATTTTAACCTGGAGGTGAGCAACACCAATGTGAGTGCCATACTGCCACGTCGTTGCATTTATAAGTTCATTCTTGCATATAGTTTGTCTGGAAAACAGTTTTTTTTAACACGCAAGAGAATTGCGTGTCATATCGTTAAGAGAGGGAAACAGTTGTTCCATCTGGCTTCTAATAATTCCGAGGTAGTTTTGTCTAGCTTGGCAGTTGTAGTGTCATTGTTAGTTATAAAACTGGACTTCATAGCACCGACCTTAATTAGGAGATGTGAGGGAAACCACAATACTAAGATAAGAGTTTCTTTTGTGTACTCTCTCCATTCCAGAATATAAGCTGTATCCATTTTTGTGGTCAAACTTGTGTATGTTTGACCAGGATTATACAATAAAATATCGACATCTAAAATACAAAATAAATAAAATATGAAAATACTTTTCATGATGAATCTAATGATACAAAAATATTACTGTAGGTATTGAATTTTGTTTTCTAAAAACTTGGTCAAAATTGCTTATGTTTGACTTAAAAAACCCGGATACACCTTATATTTTGGAACAGAGGGAGTAGCTTCTATGCTAGTGTAGACAATACTGAAGTTGCTGCCTCCATTTTCAGAAGTTTCATGAGGCAGTTTAGTTATGATATATAAACATTTGTGCATTTTTTTACACTTTTTGACAAGTACGTTAGCTAACTCTCAATTTCACAAAGTTTGTCAGACCGTTCATGATGAGTTTGCAGTTTTATGGTCGTACCTATTACACTTACAAGTCCATGTGCTATCTACAGTGGTATTCATCCTGTCTTAAGTAAACTTTTGTGAGCTGGAGTTGGAAAACCGCCAACATTTCTTATACTGCTATTGTTTGTAGAGTCGGAAACCTATTAAAACTATTGCTGTTGCATTATTATCTTATAGAAGTGCATCATTCACCCGCTGGAGTTGGAGACCAACCTGTCCTATCCTGTCCTAGATTGAATAGTCTAAAGTGGAGCTGAAAGCCCGATGCACTCCATCCAGATTTTTCTAATGGAAGAAATGTTGCGCACCCAATCTAAAAGAGATCGGGTATCCTTTAGAGTTTAGATCAAAAAGAATTCGGCCATGTAGTTGATTACATCTCCCTTACCAGAAGTTTAATTATACACATCAACTCTTAAGTTTATCATCTCGTCTCTTTAGGGTGTGAAATTATAAAATTGTGTTGTTACTTTAACCTGGAGCTGAGCAACACCAATGTGAGTGCCGTACTGCCATGTCGTTGCAGTATTATAAGTTCATTACTGCATTTAGTTTGTCTGGAAAACAGTTGTTCCATCTGGCTTCTAGTAAATCCGAGGTAGTTTTGTCTGGCTTTGCAGTTGCAGTGTCGTTGTTAGTTATAAAACTGGACTTCATAGTACCGACCTTAATTAGGAAATGTGAAGGAAGCCACAATACTAGGATAAGAGTTTCTTTTGAAGTAGCTTCTATGCTTCTGTGGACATACTGAAGTTGCTGCCTCCATTTTCAGAAGTTTCATGAGGCGGTTTAGTTGGGACATATGAACATTTTTGTATTTTTCACACTTTGCACTACTGCGTTACCTAACTTCCAATTTCGTAGAGTTCGTCAGAGAGTTCATGACCCGGTCCATTCCCATCCTGAGTAGCACAGTGCTGCTGGTATGTACAGTGGTACATGCATCCTGTCTTAAGTAAACTTTTGTGAGCTGGAGTCGGAAAACTACCAGCCGATCTTATTTTGGTAGTGAGTCGAAAGCTTGATAGGAGTATTGTTTATTTTTCTTGAAACAGAGGCAAAAGCTTTGCCTCGTCCATTAATAGGAGTATTGTTTATTTTTCTTGAAACGGAGGTAAAAGCTTTGCCTCGTCCATTAATTAAGGAGGAGTTTTACAGAGTTAATGCTACATGGTGATACAAGCATTACAGAGTTAATGCTACGCTTGATAGGAGTATTGTAGAAGTGCATCATTCATCTAATGGAGCTTGAAACCAACCCTGTCCTGTCCTAGATTGAATAGTCTAAGTAGAGTTGAAAGCCTGATGTACTCCATCCAGATTTTTATAAGAGCATCTCCAACAGGGGCGCGGCGCGCTAAAAAACCTTTTACAGTGCCTCCATAGCCAGTTTTTGCGCGCCGCGGAGCGCTGGCTCCAGCGGCCGCCGCAAAAAATTGCGCGCGGGCCGCTCCAGCAGACGCGCTATATTTTTGCTACTCGTGTCTTCTCCTTCTACTCTGACTCGAGACACATTCGACTCCGACTCGATACGATAGGCATAGATAGATAAATAAAAGGTACATAGATAGATAAAAACGATAGATAAAACGATACATAGATAGTTCATAACCTAGATAGATTAAAGATAGTTCAACTACTACTCGTCGTCCTCCGACTCCGACTCGACTCCGCCTCGGTGATGTCCTCCTCCGATGTCTCAATCAAGGCGTCAAGGTACCGATCGTCGTCGGAGTCCCACGACGACGCTGCTCCTAGGTCGATGTTGAATTGAGCGGCCACCTTCTGCGTACGCCTGTCCTCGTGATAGGGGCTCGCTCCGCCCTCCTCTCCGCCCTCCTTTGCGCGTAGTGTTAGACAATAAATCCCGTAGGATCTACTTAACAGATCGTAAGCCAGACATTAGATCACCTATTTGCGTGATGAACAGAGGGATGGATTGATGATCTTACCACCAATGGAAGAGGCCATTGGTGTAGGCGATGCGAAGTCCCGTGCCTGCTCGATGCAGGCTTGATGCAGGCTCGATGAAGATGCTCGCTGCAGGTAGCGGCGTCCCTCCGGGCGCCACCGGCATTGCCCTGGGACAGGGGCAGAGCTTGGAGATGATCTTCCCGTCGTGCAATGCTCCCCCAGATCGGTTAGGGTTTAGGGATGTGGGGAGCAGGAGAAAACCTTACGTGAACTAGTCTAACGTAGGTGTCGGCTGCTCCCCCATCTTTTTATGTGCGTTGGCGACAGGGGACCAAAACCATAGTTGGTTAGGGTTGACGACGTCCTGCGGGAAGCGTTGGCGGCGCATCGCAGTGCAATGGCTTCCTCGTCCATCTTGGCGACAGGGGACCAAAACCATAGTTGGTTAGGGTTGACGACGTCCTGCGGGAAGCGTTGGCGGCGCATCGCAGTGCAATGGCTTCCTCGTCCATCTTGGCGTTGGCGGCGCATCGCAGCGCCATGGCTTCCTCGTCCATCTTGGCGAGGCTGAGACGGCGCTCCGGCCTCCGGTTGTCGCGACGATCCTCGTCGGTGATAAGCCGCGGGGAGGTGCCAGCTCCCGCGTCGGGGAAGTTCATGTCCCTACGAGGCTGCCGGAGGCGCCACGCCGTCGCGTCGTATGCGCGGGCGGCCTCGTGGGCTGTGTCGAAAGTGCCGAGGCGCATGTCGCCGGACCGGATCTCGGCGGAGAAGGCGCCGGCGCGCAGAAGCCGCGGTAGCCCGAAACTCCCCGGCGGTCGAAAGTGCCGAGGCGCATGTCGCCGGACCGGATCTCGGCGGAGAAGGCGTTGGAGGGGAGCGCGCGGACGCCGCGGTAGCCCGAAACTCCCCGGCGGCACTGCGGCGTGGTGGCGCGGTGGCGGCGAGGTGAGACGGAGCGGGGAGAGAGCTGGAAGAGAGCGGCAGAGGGCGTGTAGCGAGGTAGAGAGTGGTGGGAGGGCGCGTGGCGGGCGCTGCATTTATAAAGCGCGGCGCGCCAAAACTAGCGCGTGCTCGGCTGCTTTTTCGCGCGCGCAACTCGCGCCTGAGTTTCCCACCACTGCTGGCCGGGGCTCTAAAACCCACTTTTACCGCACGCCAACCACTGTTGGAGATCCTCTAATGGAGGAAATGTTGTGCACCCAATCTAAAACAACCGAGGAAATCCACCGGGTACCATTTAGGCCAAACTCAAAATGCTGGCACTAAAAAAGGTTGGTTCGTCCATGCCGTTGAGCACATCCCATCTTACTAGAGCTATTATACGCATCAAGTCTAACTTTATCATCTCATCTGCCTAGGATGTGAATTCATAAAATTATGTTGCTTTATCGTGCCACTCGCACTATTGCTGCTAGATGGTTTGGCATCCTTCCTGCCCTTGGTTTTTTTTACACATCTTTTCTTTTTTGCTGGTGGTTTTTTTTAGACATGGTTCCCTCGAGTCTAAGCCGAGGGCATGCATTTGCTTCACTTGGCTGCACGACAGTGGTTCCCATCTGACGATGCTTGTGGAATCTGCAGATCGTGGATCACACCACGCACTACTTCAAGAAGCACGACGGTGTAACCTTTGTGATCGATGACTGAGACGCTGCGTCCCAGGCACAAAAGCTCAGCGCAGCGTGTGCCTCGCGGACGCTGTTCGTGCCCTGTCTCTCGGTGTGATTGAACATCCAGTATGTATGTGTATGCAATAATGCACCTACTGCAAGTCATTTGTACGTACTTACGTACGCATCGGCCGCTCCCTGGGCGTTTGTTTGTGTCGTTGTTTCTGCTGACACCCGGCGTTGGAGATGCCCCTGACACTGACATAATGAAAAAGGCAACGGCTTAACGGATTTTGCAAAGCTGCTACTGGCGTGTCGCGTCATGGTTGCACTCGTGTACAGCGCCGCTCATTCGGACTGGACGTGTGGACGGATTACGAGAGATGCACCGGAGCACCCACACCGCACGGTGGCCTCTAAGGCCTTGTACAATGGGAGGTGCTTAGAGAGATGCTTAGAAAAATAAATCGGTTTTTTCTCTAGCATCGGTGCCTATTTCTACAAGAAAGACGCTTAGGTAAGTGCCTATCCTGTACAAATAAGCACCGGAGCATCTCCAACAGCCGCCATGCCGCGCGGCGCGCTAAAAATCAGTTTGCAGTGCGTGGTTCGCTCGTTTTGGTGCGGCGGCCAACGCTTGCTCCAGCGGCCGCTATAAAATGCTGCGCGCGCATAGCTCCAACATGTGCGTTAAAATGCAGTGCGTGCGAGCAGCCGGCACTTGCCATATGTTGCATTTTGAACACAAAATAAATTTCAAACATCAATACAAAGACATGCATAATTTAAATTACACGAACAAGTTCATTATGACATAAAAAATTCATGCCCACAACATCATCCAGTCAAGTTCAAAATCCGAACCAAGTTCATGACACAAAAGTTCACACCAATGAATGGCCCATCAACAATCAAGCCTTGTCCTCCTCCTCTTCCTCTTCCTCCGATTCATCATCCGAAGGGGATTCTTCCACCTCTTCATTGTCGCGCGCGGTGTTGGTAATATCTTCAACGGCATCATGCGAAGGTGTTGGCACATCGGAAGACATGTCGCCCATGCCGGTCGGAGGTGCTCCCATGCCTCCCATGCTGCCAATGCCGCCCGGAGGTGCTCTGAAGCCACCCATGCCTCCCATGGTCTCCATGGTAGCTCCAAAGCCACCCATGGCACCATGCCGCCCGTGGTAGCTCCGAAGCCAGCGATGCCTCCAATGCCGCCAATGCCACCTATGCCTCCCATGCCGCCAATGCCACCGCCACCCATGCCGCCTATGCAACCGCCACCCATGCCGCCAATGCCACCGCCACCCATGCCGCGAATCATGACTCTTTTTTGGATCAAGACTTCTTCACGGATAAGATTGACATACTCCTTTTGCGCCTCATTGAGGGTAGATGTGTCCAAGAAGAACCAGTACTTCTCCCATTCCAACAACCTAAATCGCTCCTCCATGCCCACCTTCCTCTCCTTTAATGTCACCCTCCTCTCCTCGGCCGCCACCCTCCTCTCCTCGGCCGCCAACCTCCTCTCCTCGGCCGTGGCATCTTGGTTCCTTGCCATCTTCCTCACCTTGTTCGCTTCTTTTCTTGCCTTCACAATAGTTTCCATATCATTTTTGAGCTCATCATCCCCTTTCCTCTTATTCTTTTCTTTTGCGTCTTTCTTGCACCCATCTGGTCGTTTTGGCTTCGAGTATGAAATGGAGTTTGGTGTAGGGCTTCTCTTGCGGTCATCACTTGATGCCTCCTCCTCCTCCTCATCCAACTCAATTGTTTGCTTGCATTTGTTGCTCTCATCAACATCATCGATGTCGTCACGCTTCTTTCATTTCTCATCATCCTTCAATTCCTCATAGCAATGAGGCAAGGTAAATGGTCTCCCTTTCTTGATCTTCCCTTTCTTGATATTCCCTTTCTTGGTCTTCTTCTCCTCTCCTTTGAACAAGTTTTGTGCAATATTGAACTACAAAAAAACAAAACAAGTTAGCACTAGAAACACCAAGAACAAGCATGATGAACATGGATGAAATGGCACTTACCCTATCTATACATTAGTGCCACTTGGGTTCAACTTATCAACCGCCTTTTGTGCGACCACCCACTTTTGACAATCTCGGTTGATTGTCGACCACCGGGAGCGAAGAGATCGTGCTGAGCAGTCAATTCCACTCTTGTTGTGTAGATCAAAGTGCTCCTTCATCCGGTTTCAATGTGCATCTCTACTTTGATCACCTCGAACGGATGGATCCCTCGACACTTGCGACCAAGTATTGCATAGCAATATGTCTTCATCATTGGTGTAGTTGTTGGCAGACGTAGCATGCAATTTCAAAAAAATTCCTACGCTCATGCAAGATCTATCTAGGAGATGCATAGCAACAAGAGGGGGAGAGTGTGTCCACGTACCCTCGTAGACCGAAAGCGGAAGCGTTTGCTTAACGCGGTTGATGTAGTCAAACGTCTTCTCGTTCCGACCGATCGAGTACTGAACGTACGACACCTCCGAGTTCTGCACACGTTCAGCGCGATGACGTCCCTCGAGCTCTTGATCCAGCAAAGGGTCAAGGAAGTAGATGAGTTCCGTCAGCACGACGGCGTGGTGACGGTGATGGTGATGTGATCCGCACAGGGTTTTGCCTAAGCACCGCGAGAATATGACCGGAGGCGTATACTGTGGAGGGGGTGGGGGGCGCCACACACGGCTTGGAGCAATTGGTGTGTCTTCTAGCCCCCCGTATATAAAGGAGGGAGGGAGAGGAGGCCGGCCCTAGGCACACCCCAAGTGGGTGGAGTCCTACTTGGGCTCCTAGTAGGATTCGGCCTCCCCCTTCCTTTTACCGGAGGGGGAAAGGGGAAAGGAGAGGGAGTAGGAGAAGGAAAGGGGGGGGGGTGGCGCCCCCTTCCCTAGTCCAATTCGGCCTCCTCCCTTGTGGGGGGCGTGCCAGCCCCTTGCGGGCTGGTTAGCCTCCCTCCTATGGCCCATATGGCCCATATCTTTCCCCGGGGGGTTCCGGTAACCCCTCCGGTACTCTGGTATGTACCCGATACACTCCGGAACCCTTCTGGTGTCCGAATACTACCTCCCAATATATCAATCTTTACCTCTCAACCATTTAGAGACTCCTCGTCATGTTCGTGATCTCATCTGGGATTCCGAACAACCTTCGGTCACCAAAACACATTACTCATATAGTACATATCATCATCGAACGATAAGCGTGCAGACCCTACGAGTTCGAGAACTATGTAGACATGACCGAGACACCTCTCCGATCAATAACCAATAATGGAACCTGGATGCTCATATTGGTTCCCACATATTCTACGAAGATCTTTATCGGTCGAACCGCTATGTCAACATACGTTATTCCCTTTGTCATCGGTATGTTACTTGCCCGAGATTCGACCGTCGGTATCTTCATACCTAGTTCAATCACGTTACCGACAAGTCTCTTTACTCATTCCATAATGCATCATCCCGCAACTAACTCATTAGTCACATTGCTTGCAAGGCTTCATTTGATGTGCATTACCGAGAGGGCCCAGAGATACCTTTCCGATACTCGGAGTGACAAATCCTAATCTTGATCTATGCCAATCCAACAAACACCTTCGGAGATACCTGTAGAGCATCTTTATAATCACCCAGTTACGTTGTGACATTTGATAGCACACAAGGCATTCCTTTGATGTCTGGGAGTTGCATAATCTCATAGTTGGAGGAATATGTATTAGACATGAAGAAAGCAGTAGCAATAAAACTGAACAATCATTATCTATGCTAACCGATGGGTCTTGTCTATCACATCATTCTCCTAATGATGTGATCATGTTCATCAAATGACAACACATGTCCATGGCTAGGAAACTTAACCATCTTTGATAAACAAGCTAGTCAAGTAGAGGCATACTAGGGACACGGTGTTTTGTCTATGTGTTCACACATGTATCAAGTTTTCAGTTAATACAATCCTAGCATGAATAATAAACATTTATCATGATATAAGGAAATATAAAATAACAACTTTATTATTGCCTCTAGGGCATATTTCCTTCAGTCTCCCACTTGCACTAGAGTCAATAATCTAGTTCACATCGCCATGTGATTTAACACCAATAGTTCACATATTTATGTGATTAACACCCATATTTCACATCGCCATGTGACCAACACCCAAAGGGTTTGCTAGAGTCAATAATCTAGTTCACATCGCTATGTGATTGACACCCAAAGAGTACTAAGGTGTGATCATGTTTTGCTTATGAGAGAAGTTTAGTCAACGGGTGTGACACATTCAGATCCGTATGTATTTTGCAAATTTCCATGTCTATAATGCTCTGCATAGAGCTACGCTAGCTAATTGCTCCCACTTTTAATACGTATCCAGATTGAGTCTCAGAGTCATCTAGATTAGTGTTAAAGCTTGCATCGCCGTTACCCTTTATGATGAACCCTTCATCACCTCCATAATCGAGAACCATTTCCTTAGTCCTCAACATTTCCTTAGTCCTCTAAGGATAATTTTGACCGATGTCTAGTGATCTACTCCTGGATCACTATTTAACCCTCTTGGCAAACTCATAGTAAGGCACACAACAAGTCTGGTACACAACATGGCATACTTTATAGAACCTATGGCTGAGGCATAGGGAATGACTTTCATTCTCTTTCTATCTTATGTCGTGGTCGGGCTTTGACTCTTACTCAACTTCACTCTTTACAATACAGGCTAGAACTCCTTCTTTGACTGATCCATTTTGAACTCCTTAAACATCTTGTCAAGGTGTGTGCTTCGTGAAAGTCCTATTAAGCATCTCGATCTATCTCTATAAATCTTGATGCCCAATATATAAGTAGCTTCACCGAGGTCTTTCATTGAAAAACTTTTATTCAAGTATCCTTTTATGCTATCCAGAAATTCTACATCATTTCCAATCAACAACATGTCATCCACATATAATATTATAAATGTTATAAAGCTCCCACTCACTTTCTTGTAAATACAACCTTCTCCAAAAGTCTGTATAAAACCATATGATTTGATCACCTCATCAAAGCATATATTCCAACTCCGAGATGCTTGCACCAGTCCATAAATGGATCGCTGGAGCTTGCACACTTTGTTAGCATCTTTAGGACCGGCAAAACCTTCTGGTTGCATCATATACAACTCTTCTTTAAGAAATCCATTAAGGAATGCAGTTTTTGACATTCATTTGCCATATTTCATAATCATAAAATGCAGCAATTGCTAACATGATTCAGACAGACTTAAGCATCGCTACGGGTGAGAAAGTCTCATTGTAGTCAACTCTTTGAACTTTGTCGAAAACCTTTTGCGACAATTCGAGCTTTGTAGATAGTAACACTACCATTACCGTCCGTCTTCCTCTTGAAGATCCATTTATTTTCTATGGATCGTGCTCTGGTTAACCTACGAGGTTCTGTAGTAACTTGATCTAAAGTTTCATGATCATTATCATTAGCTTCCTCTCCAGTTGGTGTAGGTATCACAGGAACGGATTTCTTGAATGAGCTACATTGCAAATTGAGAGAAAGTACAATTACCTCATCAAGTTCTACTTTCCTCCCACTCACTTCTTTCGAGAGAAACTCCTCTAGAAAGGTTCCATTCTTGGCAACAAAGATCTTGCCTTCGGATCTATGGTAGAAGGTGTACCCAATTGTTTCCTTAGGGTATCCTATGAAGACACACTTCTCTGATTTGGTTTCGAGCTTATCAGGCTTAAGCACTTTGACATAAGTATCGCATCCCCAAACTTTAAGAAACGACACCTTAGGTTTGTTGCCAAACCATAGTTCATACGGTGTCGTCTCAACGGATCCTGATGATGCCCTATTTAACGTGAATGCAGCTGTCTCTAATGTATAACCCCAAAATGATAGTGGTAAATCGGTAAGAGACATTAGAGTCACACCATATCTAATAAAGTGCGGTTACGACATTCGAACACACCATTACATTGTGGTGTTCCAGGTGGTGTGAGTTGTGAAACTATTCCACATTGTTTTAAATGAAGGCCAAACTCGTAACTCAAATATTCACCTCCACGATCAAATCGTAGAAAATTTATTTTCTTGTTACGATGATTCTCCACTTCACTCTAAAATTCTTTGAATTTTTCAATTGTTTCATACTTGTGTTTCATTAAGTAGATATACCCATATCTGCTCAAATCATCTGTGAAGGTCAGAAAATAACGATACCCGCCACGAGCCTCAACACTCATCGGACCGCATACATCGGTATGTATTATTTCCAATAAGTCATTAGCTCGTTTCATTGTTCTGGAGAACGGAGTTTTAGTCATCTTGCCCATGAGGCACGGTTAGCAAAGTATCAAATGATTCATAATAAAGTGATTCCAAAAGTCCATCTGCATGGAGTTTCTTCATGCGCTTTACACCAATATGACCTAAACGGTAGTACCATAGATAAGTTGCACTATCATTATCAAGTTTGCATCTTTTGGCATCAATATTATGAATATGTGTATTACCACGATCGAGATTCAATAAACCATCAACATTGGGTGTATGACCATCGAAGGTTTTATTCATGTAAACAGAATAACAATCATTCTCTGTCTTAAATGAATAACCGTATTGCAATAAACATGATCTAATCATATTCATGCTCAACGCAAACACCAAATAACATTTATTTAGGTTCAACACTAATCCCGAGAGTATAGGGAGTGTGCGATGATGATCATATCAATCTTGGAACCACTTTCAACACACATCATCACTTCATCCTCAACTAGTCTCTATTTATTCTGCAACTCCTATTTTGAGTTACTAATCTTAGCAACCTAACAAGTATCAAATATCCAGAGGTTACTACGAGCACTAGTAAGGTACACATGAATAACATGTATATCAAATATACCTTTGTTCACTTTGCCATCCTTCTTATCCGCCAAATATTTGGGGTAGTTCCGCTTCCAGTGACCATTTCCTTTGCAGTAGAAGCACTCAATTTCAGGCTTAGGTCCAGCTTTGGGCTTCACGGGAGTGACAACTTTGCTTGCCATTTTTTAAGTTCCCTTTCTTCCCTTTGCCCTTTTCTTGAAACTAGTGGTCTTGTTTAATCATCAACACTTGATGTTTTTTCTTGATTTCTGCCTTCGTCGATTTCAACATCACGAAGAGCTCGAGAATCGCTTTTGTCATCCCTTGCATATTATAGTTCATCACGAAGTTCCAGTAACTTGGTGATGATGACTAGAGAACTCTGTCAATCACTATCTTATCTTGGAAGATTAACTCCCACTTGATTCAAGCGATTGTAGTTCCCATACATTCTGAGCACATGCTCACCAGTTGTGCTATTCTCCTGCATCTTTTAGGCGAAGTACTTGTCAGAGGTTGCTACCTCTTGAGCTTGCGATGGTTTTCCCTTGAAGAGGAAAGGGTGATGCAACAAAGTAGCGTAAGTATTTCCCTCAATTTTGAGAATCAAGGTATCAATCCAGTAGGAGACAACGCACAAGGCATCGAATACCCGCACAAACAATCAACAACTTGCACCCAACGCGATAAAGGGGTTGTCAATCCCTTTAGGGTCACTTGCAAAAGTGAGATCTGATAGAGATAGATAAACGGTAAAGTAAATATTTTTGGTATTTTTGGTTTATAGATCGGAAAGTAAAAGATTGCAAAATAGTAGATCGGAAACTAGCAAGATGTAAATGAGATTTAATAATGCGGAAAAGAGATTCAATATAATGGATAAGAGACCCAAGGGCCATAGGTTTCACTAGTGGCTTCTCTCAAGATAGCAAATATTACGGTGGGTAAACAAATTACTGCCGAGCAACTGATAGAAAAGTGCATAGTTATGATGATATCTAAGGCAATGATCATGAACATAGGCATCACGTCTGTGTCAAGTAGACCGACTCCTTCCTGCAACTACTACTATTACTCCACACATCGACCGCTATCCAGCATGCATCTAGAGTATCAAGTTCATAAAGAACGGAGTAACGCATTAAGTAAGATGACATGATGTAGAGGAATTAACTCAAGAAATATGATAAAACCCCCATCTTTTTATCCTCGATGGCAACAATACAATACGTGCCTTGCTGCCTGATACGTCTCCAACGTATCTATAATTTTTTATTGTTCCATGCTGTTATATTATCATTCTTGGATGTTTTACAATCATTTAATAGTCATTTTATATCATTTTTTGGTACTAACCTATTGACATAGTGCCCAGTGCCAGTTACTGTTTTCTGCATGTTTTTTACATCACAGGAAATCAATATCAAACATAGTCCAAACACAACGAAACTGGAGGATTTTTTTTGGGCCAGAAGACATCCAGTGGACCAAGGAAGCACCTGGGGGTGGCTTGAGGGGAGCAGCACCCACCAGGGCGCACTAGGAGGCCCAGGCGCGCACTGGTGGGTTGTGCCCCCTGAACCGCCTCTTTGCTCTATAAATACCCCAATATTTCAGAAACCCTAGGGGAGTCGACGAAAATAAATTCCAACCGTCGCAGAGTCCAGAACCACCAGATCCAATGTAGACACCATCATGGAGGGGTTCACCATTGAAACAGCTCCAACGTATCTATAATTTATGAAGTATTAATGCTAATATATTATCATTCTTGGATGTTTTACAATCATTTTATAGCAACTTTATATCATTTTTTGGGACTAACCTATTGACCCAGTGCCCAGTGCCAGCTGCTATTTTTTGCTTGTTTCTTACATCGCAGGAAATCAATATCAAACGAAGTCCAAACACCGCGTAATTTTTTGGAGATTTTTATGGACCAGAAGACCACCAATGGGCCAAGGAAGCACCTGGGGGGCTGCTCGGGGGGAGCAGCACCCACCAGGGTGCGCCAGGAGGCTCAGGCGCGCCTTGGTGGGTGCTGCCCACCTCGGGCACCCCCTGGACCGCCTCTTCGCCCTATAAATTCCCAAATATTCCAAAACCCTTCGGGGTAGCCCTAGATTAAAAGTTCCGCCGCCGCAAGGCCTCTGTATCCACGAGATCCAATCAAGACCCCGTTCCGGCACCCTGTCGGAGGGGAAATCATCACCAGTGGCCATCTTCATCATCCTGGCGGCCACCACAATGAGGAGGGAATAATCCACCCTCGGGGCTGAGGGTTTGTACCAGTAGCTATGTGTTTAATCTCTCTCCCGTCTTCTTGAGTTGTCACGATCTTGATGTATCACGGGCTTTGTTAATATAGTCAGATCATATGGTGTTTTCCCCTCTCTATCTTGTTGTGATGAATTGAATTTTTCCCTTTGAGATTTCGTTGTTATTGGATTAAATACTTTTATGGATTTAAGAACACTTGATATATGTCTTGCAATTGAATACTCGTGGTGATAATGGGGTGTCATATTGATTCATTTGATATATGTTTTGGCATTCAACTCGCGGGTTCCCGCGGTGACATTGGGGTAATCTATGCATAGGGGTTGATGCATGTTCTTGTCTTTGTTTCTCCGGTATAATCTTGGGGCACTCTTTGAAGTTCTTTGTGTTGGATTGAGTATTATGAATATGAATATGCTTTGGTGTTTTTTTAGTACGAACTCTAGGATAGATCGAACGGAAAGAATAGCTTCGTGTTATTTTAGTACGAACTCTTGAATAAATCAAACGGAAAGAATAGCTTTGAGATGGTTTCGTACCCTACAAACAATTCCATCTTATGTTCTCCGCTAGATAGGAACTTTGGAGTGATTCTTCATCGCACTTTCAGGGATAATCATATGATCCAACTATGTTAGCATTGTTGAGAGATTGCACTAGTGAAAGTATGCACCCTAGGCCTCATTTTCCATCATTGTAATACCGTTTGTGCTCCGTTTTACTATCTACTACCTAGCTATTTTTTACTATCCACACTACAAAAACTCATATCTACTATCCATACTACACTTTTATCACCATCTTATCGCCGAACTAGTGCACCTATACAATTTTCCATTGTATTGGGTGTGTTGGGGACACAAGAGATTTCTTGTATTTGATTGCAGGGTTGCTTGAGAGAGACTATCTTCATCCCATGCCTCCCACAGATTGATAAACCTTAGGTCATCCACTTGAGGGAAAATTGCTAATGTCCTAGAAAACTCTACGCTTGGAGGCCCAACACTTGTCTATAAGAATAAAGTTGCGTAGTAGACATCAAGCTCTTTTCTGGCGCCGTTGCCGGGGAGGTGAGTGCATGAAGGTATATCTTTAGATCTTGCAATCAAATCTTTTAGTTTCTTGTTTTATCACTAGTTTGGTTTGTAAAAGAAAACTACAAAAAATGGAGTTGAGGTTGCATCATATTATTGATCATCTTTATAATATCTTTCTTGAAAATGACGGTTCGGAAAATTGTGCGCAATTGTTAGAAGAAGTCAATAAAATGTTTGGCACAAATTATTTGAATGATGAGCATGATTGCAATGTCGTTAGTATGAACTCTTTGAATATCCATAAGCTTGGGGATGCTATGTTTGATGAAGATGATATTTTTAGTCCCCCAAGTTTTGATGTGCGAATTTGTTATAATGGTAGCATGCCTCCTATTTATGATGATTACAATGATGAATGTGGGTTTGGAAGAGTCTCAACTCTAGGTAATGATCCCACTATTTTGGAGGGTGTTGAATCTTTTCACAATATTGATGAAAGTGGATTTGGAGAGGTCATGACTTTATTTAGTGATGGGTCCACTATTTTGGAAGAGGTTTCAATTGACTATGATAACAAAGTTACTATCTATGATGATTATGGTGATGACATGTATGCTATAAAGAATATCGATAACCATGAAACTTATCATCATGATTTTAATTTTAACTCTCATGATAGTTATTTTGTTGAGTTTGCTCCCCACTACTATTGAGGAGAAGAATTTTGCTTATGTGGAGAGTAATAAGTTTTCTATGCTTATGTGTCATGTAAAGAATGCCTTATGTGATGGTTATATTGTTGAATTTCTTCATAATTCTACTGAAAATTATTACGAGGGAGGAACTTATGCTTGTAGGAATTGCAATAATATCAAGTTTCTTCTCTATGTGTTGAAAGTTTTGAAGTTATGCTTGTTTTGCCTTCCTATGCTAGTTGATTCTTGTTTCCATAAGTTGTTTGCTCATAAAATCCCTATGAATAGGAAGTGTGTTAGACTTCAATCTGCTTGACATGTGATTCATGATGCTCTTTTTCATGTTTCAATTCTTGTCTTTTATGCGAGCATCATTGAAATCATCATGCCTAGCTAAAAGGCATTAAAGAAAAACACTTGTTGGGAGACAAACCGACACTTTTACCTACTGTTTTTGTGTGTTCACATGATCATGCTACTGTAGTAATCATGTTTTATTGTTTTTGTTTCAATAAAGTGCCAAGTAAAGCCTTTGGGATCATGTTGGGTGATAGTTGATTTGATCTTGCTGAAAAACAGAAACTTCCGCGCTCACAAAAATAACTCTCATTTTTAACAGAAGAGTGCTTTTGAGTTGATTCTTTGTGAAGAAGATTAATATACAAATTGGTCACGTGTTCCAACTTTTTTCATAATTTTTGGAGTAGCATAAGTATGTTTTGAGTACAGATTACTACAGAATGTTCTGTTTTTGACAGATTTTGTTTTCAATGCATAGTTTGTTTGTTTCCTAGTTACTATGGCTTATATTGATCAATATAAATTGTAGAAATGATATTATATAGTATTAATTGTGTGGAAACAATTATTAATCTTGTCTCTGACAGTACCAAAAGTGAAATGGTTTGCTCTTTATCATACTAACCTATCTCACAAAGTTCCGTTAAGTTTTGTGTGATTGAAGTTTTCAAGTTTCGGGTGAGATGTCAATATGAGGAGAATAAGGAGTTACAAAACCCTAAGCTTTGGGATTCCCAAGGCACCCCAAGTTAATATCCAAAGAAGATCCAATCAACTAAGCTTGGGGATGCCCCGGAAGGCATCCCCTCTTCGTCTCCAACATTATCGGTAACCTCACTTGGAGCTATGTTTTCATTCTTCACATGATATGTGTTTTGCTTGGAGTGTCAATTTATTTTGTTAGGATTTTCTTGCTTTTATTTATAATAATGTTTTGCATCTTTTATTTCAATAAAAATGGCAATGATAGCCTTTGCCATGCTTATTTTTCAAGTATACATGTTGCTGTTTCAAAAGAGAAAGTTTATCGATGTTGCAAAAATTCCCTAGAAAAGTCAGAATATGATAAATTTTTGAAACATTTTGCAAAATAATCTCTGATAAATTTCCTACAGTGTGGTATTTTTCTCATAATTGTTGGAGTTAGGGAAGTATGATGAATCTTGCATTCTTTACAGACTGTACTGTTTTGGCAGATTGCTGTTATGGTTGCATTGTTTGCATATGTTTGCTTGTTTGATGATTCTATTTGAGGATATGACTATTAAATATGCATAGGAATTTAGTATGCAATGTTGAATAATAATTTTAGTGATTTTCTACGGTAGAGAACGATAAGGTTATTGCATTGGTTTATACTAACTTATCTCACGAGTTCTTGTTGAGTTTTGTGTGGATGAAGTTTTTGAGGTTTAGGGAAACCGTGATATGAGAGGAATTAAGGAGACACAAAAGCTCAAGCTTGGGGATTCCCAAGGCATCCCAAGTTAATATTCCAAGAAGTCTCAAGCATCTAAGCTTGGGGATGCCCCGGTAGGCATCCCACCTTTTTTCTTCAACAATTATCGGTTAGTATCGGTTGAACCTAAGTTCTTGCTTCTTCACATGAGTTGTGCTATGCTTGAAATGTCATTTTATTTTCATTTTTCTTGCTGTTTTAATAAAATACTTAGATCTGATTTTTTTTAAAATAAACTAGAGTCCTCAAATAGTTGACAGGAAGGCTAGGTAAGCGGCATTCGCATCCCGTCAAAGAGGCTCTTTTGTATGGAATTGCTCTAGTGCTTCACTTATATCCTATGAGTAAATTTTTGAATAAATTGAATATCATGAAGTTGAAATTACATGTTCAGATCATGCCTAGTAGTGGCTTCACATTGGGTTTAGAAAGTGATAGCTTTTGGAGCTTGACAATCACAATATTGGTCATACAAGCAATTCACGAATAATTAGTAGAAGGAAGAGAACTTTCACATGCAAATACACCATCTTGGAATTCTTTTGTGATTGTAAGCCCCCATCAAAATATTATATGCCAAAATTGTTGACGTTGGACAAGGAAGACAACGTAATGATTTATGTTTGTTCATATTCACATAGAAGTTATATTGTCATAGGTCCCTCAACATGTGGTGCTTGCCCCCCTATCTTTGCTAGCCAAAAATTCCGCACCAAGTAGAGATACTACTTGTGCATTCAAAAACCCTTGAACCCAAATCTTGTTTTGAGAGTCCACCATACCTACCTATGGATTGAGCAAGATCCTTCAAGTAAGTTGTCCTCGGTGCAATAAGGCAATAAAAATTGCTTCTAAAAGTGTTAGATCATTTAGTGTAAGAGAAAATTGAGTGTTGTATGAACTTGTGATGGCAAAGAATAAAAGCGACAGACTGCACAATAAAGGTTGCTATCATAAGGTGCAATATAACTTGATGTTATTTTGCACTAAGGGGTTGAGCATATAAACAAATAAGCGCATGGCAACCTCTGCTTCCCTCTGTGAAGGGCCTATCTTTTACTTTTATGTATTTACTTTCATGCAAGAGTCAAAGTTTTTATCTCTATTCCTTTTTGTTTTTCTCTTTTGGCAAGCATCATGTGGTGAGGAAAGATCTAGGCGCATATATCCCAGTTGGATATGGGTAGCATGAGTTATTATTATTGACATCACCCAAAGGTGAATGCGTTGGCAGGCAAAATTGTAAGCCCCTGTCTTTCTATGTGTCCGGTTGAAACACTTTGCTCATGTGTATGCGGTGAGTGTTAGCAATCATAGAAGACTATATGATGGTTGAGTATGTGGAGCTCTTACCTAGACTCTGTTGAATAAGTTGAATTGCAATTGTTTGGTGACTAAGATTATAGGTTGTTGAGTTTAAAGAGAATTCATTGTTGAACCTTAACATGTTAATTGGTTGCTACTTGGTCGTGAGAAGTTTTATAAGAAAGAATTGTTGTTATGATGCTAGGAAAAGTGATCAAAATTATCATTGATCAAACTTATGCATTTTTGCTAGCATTCACACTTCATAAATTATTTCTTTTATCATTTACCCACTCGAGGATGAGTAGGAATTAAGCTTGGGGATGCTGATACGTCTCGAATGTATCTATAATTTTTGAAGTATTCATGCTAATATACTATCATTCTTGGATGTTTTACAATCATTTTATAGCAACTTTATACCATTTTTTGGGACTAACCTATTGACCCAGTGCCCAATGTCAGTTGTTGTTTTTTGCTTGTTTTTTACATCGGAGGAAATCAATATCAAAGGGAGTCCAAACACCGCGTAACTTTTTGGAGATTTTTTATGGACCAGAAGACCACCAGTGGGCCAAGGAAGCACCTGGGGGGGGGGGGGCTGATCGAGGGGAGTAGCACCCACCAGGGTGCGCCAGGAGGCCCAGGCGCGCCCTGGAGGGTGTTTCCCACCTCGGGACCCCCTGGACCGCCTCTTCGCCCTATAAATTCCTGAATATTCCAAAACCCTTCGGGGTAGCCCTAGATCAGAAGTTCGCCGCTGCAAGGCCTCTGTATCCATGAGATCCAATCTAGACCCCGTTCTGGCACCCTGCCGGAGGGGAGAATCATCGCCGGTGGCCATCTTCATCATCCCGGCAGCCACCACGATGAGGAGGGAGTAGTCCACCACTACTGCAGAATGCTGCTAACACGACACTATGATCAGAGACCCTTCGAGAAACTGTGTGCGATGCAATAATCGCAAATGGTGGTGTCAGAGAACCGTAAAAATTGTCCAAAATGTTTACGATGACGGACGCATCAGACACGGTTCAGATTTTAGTTGCATGTGCGATGAAGGGCATACGGTTGATACAGAAGAACTGTTTGCGATGAGGAAGAACAACAGAAACGAGCAGCCATATCAATGTGTGTGCGATATACGGCATATAGTTCGCTTCAATGAACCATTTGCGATGATTGAGGTGAACAAAAACGATTCAGCATAACAAGATGTGTGTGATACCCGGAAAATAGGCCGGTAATCAGAATTGTGTGCGATCATTATAGACAGCCCGTATGGTCTTTTTTTGTGAATTGTGTGTTCGTCAGGGCACACAGTTCAACAAACCAACCTGTGGGCGATAATGTAGAAGATATCTGTCGAATACATATTACTAACCGTGTGCGATGAGATTGACAGGATAACAGAGATATATACAGTCTACTTAATTTAGTCCTTCTTCTTCTTCTTGTTGTTGTTGTTGTTGTTGGATGGCCCTGCGACATCGTCTTGGCGAGGACGCTTCTTGCCGCTAACCATTGGCTTTTCATCACCACCACCGCCGTCATCGTTGTTGTCCTCCTCCTCGTACGACCATTCCTCCTCATTATCATCATCGTCCTCTTCTTCGTCCTCCAACGGCTACTCGTCCGTCTGGTTGTCGTCTGACGACTCCGGAGGTGGCGTGCCTTCCATGAACCGGATATAATTGAGGTCTAGGCTCGACGCCGGACTCATGGAAGACGAGCGGGATGATTCCGATGTTGACCTATCATCGGGCACCAGATTGTTGGCTGAACTGTCGTCCTCGCTGTCGCTCGACATGGCTGCAGAGTGTGTGCCAGTGTGTAGCGCGGCCTGTCGGGGATGATGAAGATGGTGGACACTTAAGCGGGGTATGGAGATAAGAGGAACTTCCAATTGAAGAGGGTTTTTTTTTGCACGGGGCTGGGGGGGGGGGAGGAATTGAAGCTGGGGTTGACGTATTATCTAACTGCTGATATAATCAACCGCAATTATTTGTACCAAGTGGTTCCAAATTCCCGGAGTTGTGCAGGACTCCTATTAGCTATTTGGTTGGTTTCCTTTTTCAGGACAAAAACAAGGAACAAGTTTTGGGATTATGCACCGGTAACGGTATGAACGGAGTAGGACTGTTGGCAAGCAATACATTGAGCTCTTATTATTGATAAAGCCAGTAATAATCAAACTAGAAAGGAAAAGAAAATAGACAAAGAAAAATATCTGCACAAATCTTTGCGTAACATCAATGGCATAGGACCTAGATGTGCATTACTTAGAGCACCTTGTCGATGAGATAAAGTATTGTGGTCCTATGTTTCTTCGCAACATGTATCCCTTTGAGCGGTTCATGGGAATACTGAAGCGCTTTTGTCGGAACCGAAACCATCCAGAGGCAAGCATCCTACAAGGTTATACCGTAGAGGAGGTGGTTGAGTTTTGCACCAAATACATGAAACAATGACCTATAGATTTGCCCCTCTCTCGCCACGAGGGAAGGCTGAAAGGTAAGCCAGTCCTTGCTGGCACGCAAATGGCTGCACCCGGAGAATTGGTAGAGAAAGCACATTTGACGGTACTACTTAACAGCCCAGTTCTCACTGCTTACGCCGAAGAACACTTGGCGGAGATACGCCAAAGCTTCTTACCAATGGTGCCTTCATCAGATGTGGAGATGAAGGAGCGCACTAAGAACTACGCCAAATGGCTGAAGAAGCGTTTGGCACAAGGATCCATCGATGACATTGCTACGTGGTTGGCACAAAAGTCATCACCTACGGTGTTGACGTACCAAGCATATGACATAAATGGATACACGTTCTACACTGATGAACGTGATGAGAAGACCTCATATCAGAACAACTCTGTTTGAATAGAATGCATGACTGTAGATGAAGGTGATAAAAGGGTATACTATGGAACTATTAAAGAGATTTGGGAGCTTGACTATGTGAAAGTTAAGGTGGCATTATTCAGGTGCTCATGGATCCCTCTTGGTCAAGTAAAGCTTGATGATTACAGGAAGACATGTGTTAACAGGACAACGATGGCATATCAAGCGAGCCCGTTCATTCTTGCCAGCGATGCTACACAGATTCTCTTTGCAGAAGACCCTTTGCATAAGAACGACCATGTAGTGATGCATGGGAAGAGGAGGGTACTGGGTGTCGATGATGTTGCCGATGAGGACGAGTATGATGAATTTGATGAGTTGCCAGCCAAGGGACCACGCAAACCTGTAACAGAGAAGCATAAAACACTGCAAAAAATCCTTTCGTGATGATACGTGTTTGTCACAGTAGGTCACATTTTCTGTCATGCATGTACATCCATGACGATTTTATGACAGAATCAAGATAGTCATACCTGTGATGTCGTAGAAGTGTTCCATGACATTACCAAAATTATCATCACGGAAGTGTCCACTTCCATGATGATAAATCACGCGTCACAGAAGTGCTTTCGTCAAGGGTGACCGACACATGGCATCCACCGTAACGGAACCCCGTTAAGCTATCGGGTCCGCTTTTGGATCCGATAACCCTCTAACAGCCTAATAGCCACGACCAATGTCGATTTTCCACGTGTAAAATTCTCATCGGCCGTCGGAACCACGTGTCACCTCCGTGTTGGCACATGTCACTCATTCAATGGGCGAGATGCGCCTATGATATGTTGACACGTGGACTGGCCCAAAAGTGGCCCATAAAGATTAAATGGGCCGGCCGAACTAAAGGCCCACAAGATTTTGCGGAACATAATGGGCCGGCCCAGCTAAAGGCCCATAAGATTTTGCGGACCATAATGGGCCGGCCCACCTAAAGGCCCACAAGATTTTGCGGACCATAATGGGCCGGCCCAGCTAAAGGCCCACAAGATTTTGCAGACCATAATGGGCCGGCCCAGCTAAAGGCCCATGAGATTTTGCCAACCATAATGGGCTGGCCCAGCTGAAGGCCCACAAGATTTTGAGGACACTAGTGGGCCGGCCCATTAACATGCTGGCATGTTTTGGGCCAAATGTCGGCCCATATTTGATTCGGTCCATTAACAGCCTGCCACGTTCTGGGCCTAATAAAGGCCCATATGAGATCTGTCCTGTTAAAAGCCTACCATGTTCTGGGCCAAATTAGGGCCCACACAGATCCATCCCATTAAGAGGCTTTGGGCTAAATTATGGCCCATATCAGATTCGGCCTGTCAACTAGACGCTATGCTTTTGGGCTCACTTGCTAAAGGCCCATTTAGTAATTCGAACTGATATTAGTTTTGACCTGTTAAAGGCCCGTTTAACATTTCGGCCCTATATTTATTTCGACTTGTTAAAAGCCTGTCATATAGTTGGGCCTAACTACGACACGGTTTGCATTCGGCCTGCTCACGACAAATAATCTCATTGGGCCAAACAAGGACCGAGACAATTTTGGCCTGGTAACGGCCCGTGATTTGATTGGCACAACCATGGGTTGATGTCTATTTTGGCCTGCTGCCGGCCCGTGAACTGTTCGGCACGTTTTAGGCCCAACCTACTTTTCAGCCTCCTAAAAGCCCATTGAGTTTTTTTGCGAAAATAGGGCCGGCAGTTTACTCGGCCTATTAAAGGCCTGAATCTATTAGTGGGCCAGTTTACATTTAGGCCTGTTAACGGACCAAGATGGCGGGGCCCATGATGCGGATCATACATAGTGATTTGCAAGACGGCCCGATTATGTACCGTAATTTTATGGTTTGGCCGGTTTACTGCGAAGACAGGATATATATACAATAAAATAACTACAGCATCGTGAATAAGAAAAAACCTAGACTATACAATAAAGAAATTATGGCATATTACATCCACTGGCATCAAAGTTTGCCACTATGATAATAAAGCACAAGCAGACAACAGATTACATACACTAGGCATCAAAGATCGCTACCAGTGCAAATAAACACGCCGACAAAATAATATACAAAACCAACAACACTTCAATAGAGTTTAAGAAATGTTAGCCCTGCTCGGGAGGTGGAGCGTAAGGAGCTGAGCAAGCTGATGAGACTGCGCTTGTTTGACACTTATATCCTCCTCACTCTGAAAGATAAACAAGCAGGCAGATAACATGTTTTGCACATATAAGTATCAGTGCTGACAATTCATCACATTTCTTACTAACGAATAAAGTCATAGTTTAAAATAGCATTAACACAATATGGTATTGTTCAGGTCAAGACATGGCAGGAAATGACATTGTGAAGGAGTTGGCAGCTTCACGGCACCACTGGATTACAGATCAAGAACTCATAAGTATTAATGGTTAGTGTGCTCTCAATTTATCCCATTTCAGATTGGCAAATAAAGAGATGGTTTAAATAATAGTAGAATGATATGACATTGTTCATAGTTAAGACATTGCAGAATATGACATTGTGTTGTAGTGGGTAGGTTCACCACACCACTGGATTACGGATCAAGAACAGAAGCATACATGCAGTGCAAAAGAAGATCATTTGCTCTATATAGTTTAATTTACATGGTATGAAGAAGGAACTTGCTTGTACAACTGAAAACTTAAATTGAGAAGGACAAACTTTTGTTTATGAACTACATAATAAACTTTAAACATGCAATTTGATGAAAACACCAAAAATAAACAGCTGTTGCAGTCATGCCTAACCAAATATACACAACAAAGTTTGAAGGCTTGAGAAGGTTCAAGAAGTTTACCACAAAATCTTCTTCATAAGCATTGCCTTTATTCTACATTTTGTAAAGTGTAAATATAGATGTGATAATATAAGAAAAAATGGAGAATATTTAAGATAAGATGAAGAGTGATGCTACATAACCAAGTAGCTATAAATGTAAGTATAGCAATACATGCAAAAGGTACAGCCAAGAGCAATGCAGAGAACTTCTTTAGTACCATCGGTGTTATCCAACCTTATGGTAAGAGTAAATATAGATCTAATGTGTAGAAAATGGAGGGCAATGGAAAATAAGCTGCAGAGTGATGGTACATGAACAACTACCTGTCAATATAAGTACACTGATAAAGGACATCAGGTACTTACAAGAACAATGCAGAGCTAAAAAAATTCATTGGCATTGGATATATTCTACACTAATGTAACCATTCATACAACTCAGATAATTTGGAGCGAACAATTGATAAGCAAGCTATCATGCATACTGCTGTCACATAATGAACCAGGTATGTATGCAAGTACAGTGATACAGGACAACAGGTACTAACAAGAGCAAAGCAGCGGGCAACATATTTGCGATATCCTGTCATTCTTTTCAAACCGGAATTCTTCTTCGAGCAGATTTCCTGTAAAAAGATTCGTAAGGCACATGCGGAAAAGTAGAAGTTCAAATTGTCATGCGATATCATAGACATTACCTCATCCTGGGAATGAGACCAGTGCATAACAAGGTTTTTCCATTCAATGTCTTCTAAATTTAGCACAGGAGACTGCACTAGAAATTCATTTATAGACTTGCCATCAAAGTGTGATTTCCTCAGGTAACACCGATACTGCTGCAATGCTTCCTTAAAAAGCACAAGCAAGCTTTGCTCGTCATGACTATCCAGATTGACCCTTGCGTACTTACAACAATATAGTGTAAATCATTGATGTGTTCAATATGAAGAAAACAGGAAAATAATCACCATGAATAATAGCACTTACACATAAGTGGACATGAAGATGTGAAAATGGTGTTTGTCTTCACTATAATCTTCCCATGATGGGAATATATGCATGTAGTCCCTAACAACATTGAAAGCATTGTCTTTTAAACTGGGAATAACTGGAATGTGGTTCCAATCTACAGGAATTGGCTGTCTCTGTAGTTGGGATAGGTCTTCGGCCGATGGACTTGCTATACTTTTTGCTGGAGTGGGATTTTTCTGTGGTATGGCTGGTGCTATGGCAACTGAAATAGGCATACCTTTTGCTAGAGTGCAGGTCCTGTGTGGTGGGGCTAGTGGTTTGTCTAGTGAAGTATGGGTACAGTCTGCTGGAGCCGGTCCTATGTTTTGTATCACTAGTTGTACAACCAATATAAGTGGGGTGCTGTCTGATTTCTCCGGCACCACCACGTTTTTCAAGGACTTTGCTGGTGCTCCTTCAGGTTCGGCAATCACCCTCTTCCTTTTTGATGTTTGATGCACAAGAACAACATTTCAGTGGAAAAACATGGTATGATGACAGATGGAATATGTATTGATAATGGATGGGCATAGCATCTCGACATATATGATGAGTAAACTAAGTAGATGGCGGTGCAACAAAGTAGAAGAAATGCAAGACAACATATGCAAGATATGCGCAATCAATAAAACCTTGCCAAATTAGAACATGCACCTTGATGGGTGAACAGGACAGGTCATCTGCCTCTGACTCCTCGAGGTTAGAATAGTCATTAGGATCATATTTTGAACAAGAGTCAACATGTGGGGAGCGTATGAGTTTCATTGCATCCAGAATGTCACTCAATGCCTTGGTGCCAATTTTGTAAGTCATTGCAGTGTTTAGCTTTAAGAGTGGACTGCTGCTAGTGTGACACAAAGCAGCTACACATATCATATTGTAGATATAACGGGAAAACCTTAAGCATCGGAGTAAAATCAGCAAAGTGGAACTTGCTGGAATATATGTGCTAGTATTGCCGGTTCGGCTAGAAAGGCTTCGGATACCAGCTCTCTTCAACCGAAGGTGCGATACTGTTAATATCAGTGTAACTCTCAAAGGCGACACAACTCCCCGCATTTCCTTGCTATTCTTCACTACAAATCTTCACTACAAGGAACATACTGTACTACTATCATACTTCCTCCGTTCTAAAATATAAGTCTTTGTAGAGATTTCCACTATGGATCACATATAGTTGTATCCAGGTACATTTTAGAGTGTAGATTCACTCATTTTCTCCATATGTAGTCCATGGTGGAATCTATACGAAGACTTGTATTTAGGAACAGAGAGAGTACTTATTAAAGAAGAACGGAAGAGGAACATGCTAAAGAACAGCAAGCAGATTTTGGATAATAAAATGTTCGTTGCGCAGTGCCCACACATGATGAACCAAACCGCATTAAGAATGCAACTCCCTGCTGTCTCTCTATATATGGTGCACGTGCTTTTCGAAAGTAAAGTAGGAACATTAGCTGACCAATTAAACGTTATCTGTTTTAGTAATATCAGCATCATATTAGATTCGTATTTGAGCAACAAGTTTGGAATTATGAGTGGCACGTTCGTTAGCTTGATGGATTCAGGAGCAGTGCTAAGTAGGTACAATGATGGCACTGAATATAAAGGCATGTCTGCATGCAAGTCGCGCGACTTTTTTCATTTGGGTCAGTCGACCATTTCAGGTGGTTGGATGAAGATCCTACGTCCCCTAACCCTTCTTCTTCCTCGTCTCTGATTCTTCCCATACAAAACACCGTACGGGCCGCCGACCGGAACACCGACCCCCACCGCCTGTGTTCCTCCGACACCCCCGCCCCCACTTGCGTCGAGTTCTCTTTGTTCAGCAAGGCCCCACCCCCGCCCCCACTTGCGTCGAGTTCTCTTTGTTCGGCAAGGCCCCACCACCGCCTCCCACAACCACCGTCCCCACCCGAGCCCCTTCCTTCGCACCAACGAACTCTGGCGAGCTCTAAAAAATCAACTGACCCAATTTTGGAATTTAGTCTACTGTGATTTAACTAGTGTAGAATATAAAAGGGGAAAACCATAAGTATTGCGAGCATAGTGTTGAGTGTGCCATGGCGGATCTGAAGGTGCAAACCGGATAAAGGCAACTTCACAACCAATGTTTGCTTTCAACTAGCAAGTAAGTGATGGACAAGAAATCAGAGTAAAGTAGTGGCAATCTATTTTCTTGCTGCGATAAGTAAGTTGAGCAGATACGAAAGAGTACCGCCTCTGGTGCGGCGCTGTGTATGCATCTGCTGAGAATTTGACAGTGTTGCAGCAGCGATGGCTATCGGCAGTGTGGAAGCAGATCTAGGAGGGTAGACGATGGCGGCGGGGCGCGGTGGATGAGACGGTTGTAGGAGCAGCGCCGGCAAGGTGGACGACAGTGGGGATGAAGCGAGAGGACGGGATGCAAGGATCCCAGTCCAAAGTCGTGGATGAGAGAGGTCGATCTCTTGTAATGGACGATGGCGTCGGGGTATCTGCTCCGGCATGGTGGAGGAGGACAATGGTGGATGGGGTGGCGGATGGAGGAGGCTGGGGTGGAGACGGTGTTTTGGCGCCCACGGAGTACGAATGGGGAAATGGAGGGAGAGAGGAAGGGGGGAACCATGTCTTCAGGGTGCGCTTGTCTCAAATGCGAGGAAATTTACAAACTTAGCCCCCGTTTCAAATTTCCAACATCACCACAATATTAGTCGATTGGGGATAGGACGGTAATCTTGCATACACCGAATATTTGCTGACAAAAGTTTGTTTTTCACACCCACCATGTATGAATCAGGGAGGGAGTCGATTTCAGCCGAGGAGACACTGTGTTTTGGCGCCCACCATGTATGAATCTGGGTGAGAGGCGGTTATGTCACATTTGAGTGAAATTACAAACCTACCCCTATCGAAACCTATAGAAATCAAGCCGATAGGATTTGCATGGCAGGGATAGGCAGTAATTTCCATCTCGCAGATTTTGGTTTCGGGCGGTTACTGCGACTTTCCCCGCTTTGTTCAAATTTTGTAGAGTGCACGTTTACTGTGCCAACTCAATTCGAATCCCGTTTGTATTCTATATTTTTCGGGCAGGATCCATTTTCGATTGGAATAAAATTCTATATACATCATTTTTTATATATACTTTCAAAAGCACAACAAAGAATTCTGCTCCTTTATATGTATAATATGATTTACAAATACAATGATCTCAAAATCATAACGTTAAATTCAAAAAATTTAAACCAAATTATGTTCTACTAAAATGTATGGATCAGTAATATCTACATATTAAATAACATAGATGTGCGTGAATTCATATGAGTATGCATGTTTGATAGATCAATTTTGGTTTTGGGCGGTTACTGCGACTTTCCCCGCTTCGCTCAAATTTTGCAGAGTGCATGTTTACCGTGCCAACTCAATTCAAATCCCGTTTGTATTCTATTTTTGTTCGGGCAGGATCCATTTTCGATTGGAATAAAATTCTATATACATCAGTTTTTAATATATATTTCAAAAGAACAACACCCTTTATACATAAATATGGTCTACAAATGGCATGATCTCAGATTCATAAGGCTGTATCCATCAATTTGGATTTTGAAATATTTGAAACCACTTTATGTTGAAATCCAATGTATGCATTCCTCGCTAATTGTCTCCAATTAATGTGTGTTTCATGCGGGTTTTTTTTACTTCTCAAACATGTATAATGTGTTTCACACACGCAACATATAGTGTAATCCCATTTAAACATTAATTGCATATAAACCATGCATTGTTTCTAATTAAAGAATCTATGGATCACCAATATTGATAAACTATATAACATTACACGTGTTCCCAAATTCAAGTGAATATGCATGTTTGATACACCAATTTGCGTTATGATATTATCGATGTCATGATCTCCAGTTTAAATATTTGAATCCCCTTTAATCCAGATATTCGTCTCATATAGATATCGCTCATGCTTATATAGGAGTATCTCTCTAGACCTATACACGTTCATCGTCTCTCGGGTATCTCTCGTGCTACCTGTATGTCGACAATGATCTTTTATCTTCTTAACACACTAACGGTACTCTCGCCCTCGACTTTCATCACTCTATCTCTCTAAGTATATCTCGGTCCCTACTATGTGTCTCTAACTATGATTCTCCATGTGGAATATCTTTCTCTCACACCAACACAAAACTTTGTCTTCCCGTGTCTCATTTCTCTCTACTATTCCCTTGTGTGCCACTCGCACACCCCCTCTCACACAGAGATGTCTTTCGCTCCTTAGGTATGAGAAGCTACGACTCTTCCTCTTAAATATATCTTTCTCACACACAAACACAAACTCTATCTCCCAAGGTCTCATATTTCTCCACCGTTCTCTTGTATGTCGCTCACACACACTCTCTCTCCCTAGAGATATCTTGTGTTCCCTCATATGTCTCTCTAGCTATCACTCTCGTTGTGAAATATCTTTCTCTCTCAAAGACACAAAACTCCATCTCTCGAGATCTCATTTCTCTCTGATATTTGTTTGTATGTGACTCACATGCACCCTCTCTCTATCTCTCTCACACCCACGCACATAACTCAGCCTTCTGATCCACTCGACTCCTAACTCTAATGCACACTAGCTAGCATCTTTATCTTTCTATTTATCTGTTTCTTCATCAACCTTCTTTCTCGCCCTCACTCTTTCTTCCTATCACACACACTACATATGTTTCTCTCTACATGCAGTCAAGTGCCCTATTTTTATCTTTCTCACACACACACATAACTTCACCCTCTGAACCACCCGACAGTCATCTCCAACACTCAAACTAGCGGATGTCCCTCTAGCTAGCATCTCTATCTCTGTATCTATCTGTAGTTTCTCCGTCAACATTTCTTTCTCGCACGTAGTCTTGCTTCCTATCACCCACACTATATATGTCTCTCCATACATGCATGTATAGGTTGATCTCTTTTGCACAATCGTTGTGTCTCACTCCCTCTGCTCGCCATAGATGCATGCTCCAGCCCACGCCACTATCTCTTAAAGACAAAAACACATGCTCAATTGTCGGGCCTTCTTCCCTGCACTCTCACATGCATGCATATTGTCATACCGATCCGTCTCTCCCATGTCGTAGATCTTATGACTTATGTATTCTTTCTTTTATCCCGATCATGCGCGCGCGCACACACACATCCCACGTATACATGTATACCTCTCGCACATGCACGTTCAAGGTCTATATGTCTCCATACGTAGTTAATTACCCTCAACCCTAACGCCACATCGAATCGTTCTCTTCTTGTGTGCACATAACTTCCGCTTGGATGGGTAAAGCACGCACTCACACTTAACAATCTCCTTCTAGCTACCCCCCTTTCACTCTTCCCCTATATCCCCGAAACCGATAAGACCATCCCTTTGTTTAATTCCCGCCTACATGCACCATCAATATATAGTAGTCTTCCTTGGTGTCTCTCGAACAAACACGTTTTCTCGATGTCGACTCCTCTCACGTGCACACACCTTCTCCTCCCTCTCTACGGGCCTTTTCTCTCTCGCACCCCATCGTTGGTTGCCTCTGCCATACACATCACCTCTCTATGATGAAGCCACACACACTTAAATTACATCCGCCATCGAGGACCCCGCGTCACACGCACACACACACACACACACCCACCCCCCACACAAACACACACACACACGCGCGCGCGCACGCACGCACATACACC